>NC_141695.1:873217446-873369946 GCF_964263255.1 Lissotriton vulgaris | reverse complement strand
GATTAAGTCTGATAACTGGAACTCAGCGATGTAGGAAAGTAGGATCAGCTTTTATGGTTACCCCCACTTTTTGCCTGGTGTTATGCTGTTTCTGACTAGTCTGACTGGGATCCTGCCGGGGCACGCACTGATTAGGCGAGTGTGTGGAGGCGGAGCTGATGACTAGCCCGTCCTCTACATAAGCCCACAATATCTGTACGCTCTCCCTGATGACATTTGCTTTAGCGATTGTATGGTTGTAGCGCTTATTTTGAAACCTAAGTCCGCTGTGTGATTGAACTGGAAAATTGCACCGAGTATTTTTAAAATTGGAAGCCTGTTCTACGGACACTCCCCAATGACATGCGCTGAAACGACTGAATGTTTATAGCGCGATTTGTGAAATTTTTTAAATAGCACTGTGTCGATAGATTTTAAAAATTGCACCGTGTACCCTGTTAAACTGCACTTTGTATAGCACTCACCACTGAGGCACTTGTCGCCCCTGCAGCCCCGGTCCACCACAAGCACTAGGCTTGTTAGTGTGGAGGGTGCAGGGAGGTACCTTCTTCCGGCTTCCGGCCCGGGGCAGGCACTGATTGGGTGAGTGTGTGGAGGCGTAGCTGATAACTAGCCCGTCCTCTACATAAACCTGATGCCCTCTACGACGCGCAGCGAGTACGCGTTGCGCCCATGCCAAATACGCGCCGAAGACAAGCCTAAGACCAGCCCGTCTGGGCCCCTCCGGTTCAGGACGGGGCACGGGGCAGGGAACTATGCCTCGCCTGCCCGGCTAAACCCAGGTATGACCTCTGAGCAGTTAAGGGCCTTACGTCCTGCTAAACACGGCAACTGTACTATACTTAGGCGTTCGCTCATAGGAAACACCACCTGCCCAAATTGCAAATTTACTCTCACTAACTTCCAACCCTACCCTGACCAAAGAGACTGGAATTCAAAGCAGAAACATCTCCCCAGGCCTTAGGCTCAAGATTTTTTCTTTTATAGCATTAACTGTCGATCTCTACCGCAACATAATCTCGACATTTTTAATCTACTGCTTGACAATAAACCCAGTGCACTTTTCCTGACAGAAACTTGGCTACATGACTGCGCTGGTCCCGATGTAGCAACCGCTCTCCCGCCTAATTATGCTATTGCCAGGAGGGATAGAATGGGTAAAAAAGGTGGTGGTATCGCAATTATCTTCTGCGGAGAACTCACATGTAGCTTTGAGTCGGTCAACATCCCTGAATGTGAAGCTGCCTTTTTTAAAATCACCCTTAATCCCAATTTCACGTTCTCCGGTCTTCTGATGTACATGCCCCCCGGGAATGCTAACACGTGGGCTGCAAATCTAGCGAACCACATCACACCGTTTCATCTTGCCCCCAACAACTTCTCATTGATTGGAGACCTAAATCTGCACTTTGATGATCCAGCTAACGCCTCATGCACAAACCTGCTAGATGATCTAGCGGCATTGAACGTGAGACTACTTAACTCTGGCCCCACGCACAAGGCAGGATACTTGATCGACCCTATTTTTTCAACATTCCAGAATTGAGATGGCGAAACACTACTCCCATCTGCTGGTCAGACCACCATCTTATTCATTTTAGTCTAACACTATCAGCACCCACCCAAGCTGAATCCTGACTGGCCAGCTACCTCAATGAGAAATTGGAAGTCACTTGACCTCGAAAAACTAAATGAAACTCTAGCCATAAATCCCCAAACTCCTGGCCTCGATATGGAAAGCATTGCGAACGCGACACACACTTGGCTTGGAAACGCCGCAGATGGCTGTCTCCCTTCCTTTCACACAAAAGGGAACGTTCACTGCCCCACAGCCCCCTGGTTTAATGAGCTCCTAAAAGCGGAAAAATCGAAATGCAAAGCGCTTGAAAGACAATGGCGCAAAGATTACGCACACGAAAAAAAAGAGACATGCCATAAAGCCAGGAATAAATACCACACTGTCTGCATTAAAGCTCGAGCCCTTTATGCATCAAATACCATCAATACAGCACCAAATAGGGCAAGAACGCTCTTCAATACTGTAAAGGAACTAGCGGGTGCACAAACTACCGCAACTGCTTGTCCTCTTAACAAGCAACAATGTCAAGATCTCGCTATTTTCTTCACTGAAAAAATCGACAAGATCATTATTGACATAAATAAGAACACCACTGCAAAAAACCCACTAGATGACATGGTTCCCATGCCGGCTGTAATGAACACCTTAGAACACTGGCCTCCTATTACCCTTGAGTCACTAAGGTCCACCCTCAAGACCATCAAGTAAGACTCCCCCCGTGATCCGATACCTATTAGTGTCTTGAAACAACTGAACGCTCCATCCCTGAACATCATCGTCGACACTCTTAACTCCTCCCTCCAACTCTCCACAGTTCCTACACTCTGGAAACACGCTATGGTCAGTCCACTTCTGAAAAAACCCACAGACAACCCCGAATTACTAGCCAATTAACGAGCCATATCTCTTCTCCCAGCTTTCTCGAAACTTCTAGAAAGACACATCCACTCCGCCCTCACCCTTTTCACTGAAGAAAATTCCCTCCTTCACCCATCACAGTCCGGTTTTAGAGCAGGTTTCTCCACCGAAACTGCTCTACTAGGAGTAACTGAAATCATCAGGAAACTCCTAGATGAGGGTCAAACAGTCGCACTAATTCTGTTAGACCTGAGTGCGGCCTTTGATACCATCTCACACAATAAACTACTTGC
Source organism: Lissotriton vulgaris (assembly GCF_964263255.1). Lineage (NCBI taxonomy): Eukaryota > Metazoa > Chordata > Amphibia > Caudata > Salamandridae > Lissotriton > Lissotriton vulgaris. Next base: position 873,367,216 of record NC_141695.1, on the reverse strand, counting down.
CACACTTAGTAGAAATGGTATCTGTGGTGCCGCACTTAAGTGGATCAGGTCCTTCCTGACACAAAGGACGTTTTAGATCACATCTTCCCTCACTTGCTCAGAAACGTTCAGCGCCCCGCATGGAGTACCCCAGGGCTCTATCTTGAGCCCACTGTTTTTTAACCTCTACCTCTGACCCCTGGCCGACTTAGCAAACAGATCAGGACTCACCCTCATGACTTATGCGGATGACTGGCAGATCATCTTTTCACTGTCTGAATCTAATCCCCTAGCCCCATCCCCTCTCAGACAGGGGCTCCACAATATCTTCAGCTGGATGTCTACCAACCAGCTGAAGTTAAATGGAGATTAAACGGAGATCCTCCTTCTGGGGAAAAACAAAGGCCTATGGAACCCCTCCCACTGGCCCTCTGAGTTAGGAAACCTCCCCATACCAGCCACCCAAGTAAGAAACCTTGGGGTCACTATCGGCAATGCCCTCTCCATGAAACAACAAGTAAAACAAAGTCGTAGGCCTCTGTTTCACCATCATGAAGTGGCTGAAGAAAATCCTCTGGATGCTGCCCTCTGCGACCCAAAAGACCGTAGTCAATGCACTTATTACTTCTCGTCTTGACTACGGCAACATTCTTTATCTGGGTTTGAATCAGGCTGTAATTAGGCGGCTGCAACTTGTTCAAAATTCAGCCGCAAGACTTCTATGCAAAATTCCGAAAACCGCCAGTGTATCGAAACACCTGAGGGACCTGCATTGGCTCAGGGTTGAAAACCGCATCATGTTCAAAGCCCTGAGCTACATGTTCAGGATCAAAGCTGGTACGGCACCGAAATACCTGCAAGCACTGGCCCGCCCTTACATTCCTGGATGGAATTTGCGCTCTCAAACTGCCGCAAACTTTGGGGTACCTAGGTTCAAACTGGCGAGAATGGGAGGGAGGTCCTTTTTATTCCTAGGGCCCACTCTCTGGAATGCACTCCCTCCTCACATTCGCAAGGAAGACAACTATGCCAGGTTCAAGAAAAGCATCAAGACCTGGCTTTTCGAGAAATAACTTGAATGATCAGCTCATCACATACCTCCGTTCAGTGATATGTCTCGGCGCCGGGAAACCCTTTTTGGGTAGCTGTGCGCCATACAAGTGTAAAAATAAAAACTCTCGACATCCAATGTGACACAGCTCGTGAATGGCTCCTGGTCTTCCACAGAATAGCCTGGTAGAGACAGCTGTAGCTCCACGGTCACCTTCATCTCTCCTACAACACCCAACTTCGTGGGCATTCGTCTTCCAGGTTGCCTGGTCATTTCCACGTGGCATAGACTCTGTCCCCTCTGCTTGCAGGTACTTCTCGATGTGAATCCACCTTTGGCTTCCATCGGACACTTTCTACTTCTCCAGCAGCAGTATCTTCCTGAAGTCCTCCATTGAGTTTGATGGCGGTTTCCGATGCCACTTCACGCCTATGCACCCAGCTTCCCTAGTGTAGATTTCCTGGTTCCAATGTTACCCACGGGTAGGGTGTCTCTCCAACCTCCTGTCTTCCTCTAGGTTTCTTCAGGGTCCTTCTTCTTTAAAATTGCAACCACGACTTACCCATTGACTTGCATTGATCCCACGGTCATATTCCCACTCTGCACACGGCATCAGTGGAGCTCCAGGTTGCCTACCTCAGGTGGTTCCTTGGGTCCCCGGCACATCTACATTCTTCTGGGTATAGTCTTGACTCGAGTCATGGTTCACATACCACTATTTTAGTATAATGGTTTGGTCCCCCCCCCGATGACCACTGTGCATTTTGTGCTACTTACCTGTTTCTATTGAAAAGTAGTACATGCATTGTGTATATATCCAGCTAGGAGATATCTGGTAATGTTAGAGAGTATTTTATAATGAATTCATATTTTATAAATACACTATAAGGTTCTTTTTCACTTAATCTACATCAATAAGATTAACAGCCTGATTCATCATACTCCCGTTTTGCGAGCCCCTAATAGCGATTCATAGCGAATCGCTATTAAGGACTCGCAAAACGGGATTCATGTAGGAATATGCAAAAAAATGCAATTCCTACTAATTCCTTATTTGCGATTAGCAAATTGCTAATCGCAAATAAGGAATAACTCCCCATTCATTCCTATGGGCCAAAAGGCCCATAGGAATGAATGGGGAATATTCCTTATTTGCGATTAGCAATTAGCTAATCGCAAATAAGATAGCGATTGAAAGGGTGCCAGGGGTGTCCAAAGGACACCCTGTAGCACCCCTTAAATGTCAATATGAACAGGGGTTGCGCACACACATGTCCAAAGGACATGTGTGTGTGCAACATGCAACTCAGAAAAATGCTTTTAAAAGCATTTTTCTGAGTTATCACTATTTACCACGAGGTTTGACCTCGCGGTAAATAGCGGCCCGAAATTGCGATTTCGCAATTTTTAAATGGATAATGAATTGCATTTAAGGAATCTCAAATAGAGATTCCTTAAATGTAATCCATCGCAAATTTGCGAAAACGCAATTACCGATTTTTGCATTTGGGATGATGAATCCCAAATGCAAAAATCTCACTCGCAAAGGGCCAGATTCTCAGAATCTGGCCCTTTGCGAGTGCCTTTCTGCATGATGAATTAGGCTGTATGTCTGGTAAAACAAGCTGTTTTACACTCCTCCTGGGCTAAGCCTGAAGGCTGCTCTCCACAGCTACCACTTAGAGCGCTATCTAAGGTGGTCTAAGACCACTAAAATCACCATAAGGGCTGTCTGAATTGGTGCAAGGTGCCCACTTACATAAGTGTACACTATATACCAAGCCAGCTTCTCACAAGCGACATGTTACACAAGCTGGATAGGAGTTTGTCCAACTTTTCTTAGGACACGGTGGCCAGATGTACTAACCCATTTTGCTTTCACAGGAACTATGATTCGCAAAATAGGTGTGTTCACAACCCTGAACCTGTTTTTTTTCTATGTGCTAATCCCGTAAACTTTAACCAACTCGTAAACTGGGATTATGAATGGATACAGATTTTCAATTTGGCAGGGACTTGTTGTTGACATCCCTTCCAAATCATGAATAGGTATGAAATGTATCAAAGTTTTGCGACTATAATCCGGTCACGAAACATTAAACATTTACCTGCCCCGAAGCTGGGGTGGTAACCCATTCCCCAAAGGGAAGGAGTCGCCTTAGTGCCCTATGTGAATGTAAAAAATGAGTATGCTTAGTGCGAGCCTGTGGTCCAAGAAACCACTGCCAACTCTCGTTTAAGAACATGTAAGTCTCACTTGTCTTAAGGTGAAAAGGGCTGTGCTAAAAAAAAAGGTTTACTTGATTTAAAGACATAACAAACTTGATGGTCTGCAGACCAATTGTAGTGAGTTACAAATTAAGACCTGCCTAATGAATTGTGAAAGGTAACTCCCTAAATTGTCATATTGGAACTTCAGCCAGACAGCGGTTCCCCAAGGTAGTTGGGAGCAAAGTTTGCTCAATACATAGCAAGACATGAATTTATAGCATTCATCCCCAATTGGGATCACAAGGTATACTTAAACGAAGAGAGCATATTGATGTCCAAAGACTGAGATCAGTTATAACTAGAATGTAAACACTTTTGGCTGAGAAAACTAATCAACAGTTCTCGACTCGAGAACCAAAATGCAAAGAAGAGGTTCAATTATTGACGTAGCTAGACTTTTGCTGCATTGAAGAGCCGGGGGGTTCTGGTGGGGTCCTCGGAATGCTGTCGCCCCGTGACGGCCGCACTGAAGAGGGGTTCATGCTGGCGATTGCCGCAACAAGATGGCAAGTAAGAGCTGGGGGGAGACCACAGCCCCCAAAACTTTTGGCACCCAGGGCGGACCACCCCCATCCCCCCTTGCTACGCCACAAAGGTTCACTATGTAGGAAGCGCACACTTTCTTTAGACACTTTTTAGCATTAACATATTGTTGAAGCAAGTTGCAATTATGCTTAATGAAGATCATTATTTAACAATCCCTTACTTTTGAAACATGTATTGGTGCAATCTTCAAAAAATTCGATAGACATTAAGAAATTCAGTTTCTGTTCCATATCATAATCTTACGAAGAACCTTAATCAGATTAATTATGCAGATAATAATTACTCAACAAGTTTAAAGGACATGATTGGGCTGTACCATTAAGACGGGTTAGGCAGGTGATTAGTGTAATACGAACTCTCACAAATATGTAGATTATTGGGAGTGCCACTAAGGAACAGAGGGGCAGATTTACAAGCCCCTTGCGCCACTTTTGTGTCATTTTTAACATGGGAAAAGTGACACAAAAGTGGCGCAAGGGGCTTGTAAATTTACCCCAAAGTCTCTAAAATCATCATTCCCCAACCTCCAAAAATGCCTTTCAACCATTACCAAACACCAGTGATTGCAAATCTGCTGTCTATTGTATGAAATGCTTTGAGAATCTCATGAATAGGATCAGTTTGCTCAGATGTGCCCAGAGATTCATTCTCGATAAATGTACAACAATTTGCTCCTATAATAGCACAACCCTCTCCTCTAATAACCAAGAGTTGTTCTTTTCTTTTCTGTATAATAAGAGGTTTCTGAGCCACTCCACTAACTGATAAGTTGAGTTGGTAACTTCTTCTAAAACATTAGTTTTTTCTTAATAGATAGACTTACTCCATAGCTTTGGACAAGGCTTGGACAACATTTAAATTAAAACTATGCCAACGTAATTCAAGTAATTTGGGGGATTTTGTGTTACTATCCTTACTTATACTCCATTTGTGGTTAACATTTACAGCAAATGTGCTGTTTGTAGTAAACGTTTACAGAAAAAGCATGGCAATAACAGAACACGAGTCACTGTTGTTCGCAACGCTTTTTTTTTGCACTGTTTTTACACGAAATGTGTTCTTGAAGCAAAAATTGTCATGAGTATGCATTTCACACTAAAATATGGCACTAAAAGAAATATTTGCATTTCATGTAATTACGCATAATTTTGTCAAAACTAAGTATAATTACTCAAAAGAAAATTGTGTGACTTTCACACACCTATTTTGAACCAGAATAGCAATGAATCAATAAGTTTCTGAAATGTCTCTGGGTTGTCTCGTTTGGGGAATCCGAGTTTAAACGGAGAGCTATCTAATAGGTACAACATAAGACAAGACGATAGCATAATCTAGACCAGGGGTCTTCAAACTGTGGGGCGCGACCCCCAGGGGGCCGTGGAGCAATGGAAAGGGGGTCGCACCTTCACAGCCACTCTGCCCTGGCCCAAGGGCTTCAGCCCCCCTCTTCCCCGTCTGTGTCTCAGCCCGGGCTGCTTCAGTGCAGCTCCAGCTGTTGTGTGATCGGCTGGGCAGTGTCTGGAGTCTTATCTCCAGCACACCCGAGTTTTTGACAGGTCGTTAAAGACCATTTGCATATTTACATGCCTTTGTAAACAGGTTCCAAGACTTCGGGTTTTTTCTGGTTCCAGTACCCCCTGGGTCCCCACTCTGCCTATTCCTTACATATAGCCGGGATGCCTGTCACCCCCTCCCAACACAATCCCCAAGGATGGGAAGACGGACGCAGTTCTGAACTTTTGGAAGGCGGGAGGGAGTTACCCTCCCGGCCGTATTTATTAAAATATGAAACAAAATTAAAACATTAAATAAAAGTTTCATATCATGTACAATTTTCATTTATTACATTTCGATGAAGACATGTTCATTGGCTAACCTTAACAAATCTCTAATACAAAGGTTTTCCTAGCCGAGTCTAACATCCTGCAAATGCATAGTTTCTAAATTAAAATTGTACATTCTAGCTTTACGGGCCAACGGCAAGGTCGCAACCGGTGTCAGATCCCTACTACCAAAACTCTCGCCCTCACGGTGTGAGTGGCGGCCGCGCAGAGGACTGTACCCTCTGTGCCAACTCCAATTTCCCTTGTCTTGTTGGGGGCCCCCCATTTCAACTCGACGCCATCTTAAAGGTCGTCCGAGGACCCGTGTGAGGTGTCTGTAAGAAGGCAGCGTGGACTCCCCCTCCCACCCCACACTGTCTATCACATCCGCCGTCGCGGATATCCGGGCCCCGGGAAATTCGTAGGAGGGGCATATAGCCGCCTCCTCCCCTGGAAGGGGCCTATGGCCGTCTTCCCCTAGGCGACCCATACTTAGTGGGTGCCGCCTCCCCGTGGGAGGGGCCAATGGCCGCCTCCCCCCGGGCGCTCCCATCCATAGTGGGCGGCGCCCCCTTCTAGGGACCTTGAAATTACTGCTCACCGATCATGACCTTACCGCCCGACCAAAAAATAAATACGACATTTGATTACCTACTAAGGGAGAAAACATCATCCTGTTTATTTGCAATATTTGTCTATACTACAAGAAAACAGTACCTTTAGACAGAAATCATATCATTAAAGTAGACCTTCATATACCGCTAAACAGGGGGAAGAAGATGTTATCAGAGAAAAATCCTTTATTGCAGAACTAACATTGCCATAAGGGGCTGGTGGGTGGGTCAAAATTGCTCCTTGTTCCGTCGAGGGCTCACGTGCAACGAGTGGGTGCAGCTTCCAAGCACAGGAACAAGAGGATGCTTCTTCGGATTCCCGCTCTCTTTATTCCTCTTCGGGAGGGCGTGAACCCTCCGCTGGTACGCCTACTGGGCGTGGCCATCGGTGTAGGTGTCTAGGACAACCCCTCTTGGGCGGGAAAAAGGCGCGCACCGGCTACGCCGCTTCGGGCATACCAGCCGTGACACGCCCCCCGCCCAAAATGGTTTCCCGGGAGGATCCGGGCCCCCAACCATACGTTCGGGGGGACCGAGTGGTCGCCCCTTTCCATATGGCCGGGATGCCTGTCACCCCCTCCCAACACAATCCCCAAGGATGGGAAGACGGACGGAGTTCTGAACTTTTGGAAGGCGGGAGGGAGTTACCCTCCCGGCCGTATTTATTAAAATATGAAACAAAATTAAAACATTAAATAAAAGTTTCATATCATGTACAATTTCCATTTATTACATTTCGATGAAGACATGTTCATTGGCTAACCTTAACAAATCTCTAAAACAAAGGTTTTCCTAGCCGAGTCTAACATCCTGCAAATGCATAGTTTCTAAATTAAAATTGTACATCCTAGCTTTACGGGCCAACGGCAAGGTCGCAACCGGTGTCAGATCCCTACTACCAAAACTCTCGCCCTCACGGTGTGAGTGGCGGCCGCGCAGAGGACTGTACCCTCTGTGCCAACTCCAATTTCCCTTGTCTTGTTGGGGGCCCCCCATTTCAACTCGACGCCATCTTAAAGGTCGTCCGAGGACCCGTGTGAGGTGTCTGTAAGAAGGCAGCATGGACTCCCCCTCCCACCCCACACTGTCTATCACATCCGCCGTCGCAGATATCCGGGCCCCGGGAAATTCGTAGGAGGGGCATATAGCCGCCTCCTCCCCTGGAAGGGGCCTATGGCCGTCTTCCCCTAGGCGACCCATACTTAGTGGGTGCCGCCTCCCCGTGGGAGGGGCCAATGGCCGCCTCCCCCCGGGCGCTCCCATCCATAGTGGGTGGCGCCCCCCTCTAGGGACCTTGAAATTACTGCTCACCGATCATGACCTTACCGCCACAGGCCGGATAGTTGACCGGCTATCCGGCCCCCCCACAAACTCCTCCTAAAGGTCATGCTTTCTTAAACCCCTTAGCCATGCTATGAAGTCTCCTATGAGTAAGACATTCCCGTAAGACATTCCCCTCCCGGGACAAGTGAACCCCATCATCGAGATCCATGTGATCACCCCGAATACACCCCTGCGGAATACTGTGCAAATGCGCCGAGCGAAACAACCTACCAATTTTGTTGTTGACCTTCTTCACTGAATGGTTCAGTGCTGACACCTAGAGGCCCCCCCGCCATACCTTCCTGGGAATCCTGTGAGACCATGCAATCGTGCACCCCGGGATTCTTCTCGCCAGCCAGCTAACGGTAGACAAAACTCGCTCGAGTAATACTCGCCTACCGAGTGTCACCATGTCATTGCCCCCCAGGTGTACTATGATTACAGATGGCGGTGACCTCTGCCGCCCTAAGAGTTCCTCGACAAAAGATTCAAACTGGTCAATACAGAGCCCGCCCCTTCCGTGGAAGGTCACTCTGTACCCGTATTCCCCAGCTGCGTGAGTCGCGTCACCTGCTTTGAATACGTCCCCGGCCCGCCTCACGTATGAGTGGCCCACGACCCACACCACTCTCTCCTCAGCCGGTGATCTCTGACCGCTGGTCCCGTGTTGCCGGGTCGACTGCAAATTCCGCCCCGCATAACATGCTCACGAAACTGTAAATCAAACAGAAGACAAGAAGTGTGAGTGCATGGAACTTGACTTCATAACATGTGCAACCTTTTTTAAAACAATTCGAGGACCATCGTCCTAACAGTTTCACCTCTTCGGCACTCTGCCCCTGGCTGTAGCCTCAGTAGCCGCCCCTATCCTGAAGGAGTGGGTCCCAAAATCGCACGGGTCCAAGCCCGCCGCTGCGATTGCCAATGTTAGCACCCTCTGAAACTGAAACCTCGTCAGTGGGGTGGCATCAATGTGTCTCAGCAGACTCCCCCCCCATGTATCCGCCCTCAGCGCCAAATATTCCTCAATGCACTTTACCGGGCACATGGGGGACCCTCGCATGCGCTGGACAACAACACTGTCTCCCATAGCTCTCTGGTCAGTCTTGGACTTAGCTATTGTGACTACCATTGAATCACCCCTAATTAGGATGTGATCCCGACACAGACCTCCCTCCACATCTTTCTTATTCCTTGCGACCAGTTCGCTCACCCCATAGCCCCATGGAACGCTAATGCGAAAGCGGCCCGGAACAGAACTGCTTCGAAATGGGAGGAACATGTCGTGGGTAGTATCGACATAAGCAGGGACAACCTTTCTAACCCAATCAGGCGCCTCTTGTCTACTCTACGACCTTCAAGGCGTTGCAAGCCACGAAGGGCTTTCTTTACCAAAAAGGACGATGTCGGGTCCTTGATGCCATGCGCCTGCGCCATGAATGAAATGGCCGCCCGGTGCCTATTGGCCATTGCTACTGATCGGCCTTCCCTGTGTAATGCTACCAGAAACTTTAGGAAGCAATCCTCCTGACCCCATTTCTGATCCCCTGCCGGACCCAAAAATGCACAATAGGAATGAAACGCTCCTTCGTATGCCTTCCTCGTCCTGGGGGCTAAGCTTGCTGCCACGAGGTCTTGTAATCCGGGGCACCGAGTAGCCAGAGTGCTTCGGGGAATGGTGCCGCCGCTAGGTCCGCAGAAGGTAGATAACCCCTGAACGCCTGCATATGTGAACGAGAGAGCGCATCAGCAGCATGATTCAGTACACCCGGCACATGTTTCGCCCTGAACTGCACATTCAGTCTCATGTAAAGTAGTACAATTTCCTTTAACAATCTCAATATCCACTTGCAGCTTGCTGCCTGATTATTTATACATTCAACAACAGTCATATTGTCGGACCAAAATACCACAGAGCGATCTCTGAACTCGTCCGGCCATGCCATCAGAGCCACAAAAATAGGGAATAGCTCGAGGAACCCAATGTTATTTGTGAGACCGCTGGTGTGCCACCACGTCGGCCATGTTTGCGCCGACCATCGATTACCAAAGATGGCGCCAAATCCCACGCTCCCCGCCGAGTCAGTCCACAAACCTAGCTCGTCCGAAGACGCTGGTGGCTTGTTCCATACCACTCGACCGTTGAAGTCCGCCAGAAATGCCAACTAGATGCGCATGTCCTGGAGAACCTCTGCAGACAGTCTCGTGCGGTGGTGTCCTTCCTTGAGACCAACCATAGCTTGTGCAATAGAGCGGGAAAAGGGGCGGGCCATTGGTATCACTCTTAGGGCAAAGTTAAGCTGACCCACTGCTTGTTGTAACTGATGCAGGGTCACTTTCTCCTTACTAAGGCACAGTTCGAGGACCATCGTCCTAACAGTTTCACCTCTTCGGCACTCTGACCCCTGGCTGTAGCCTCAGTAGCCGCCCCTATCCTGAAGGAGTGGGTCCCAAAATCGCACGGGTCCAAGCCCGCCGCTGCGATTGCCAATGTTAGCACCCTCTGAAACTGAAACCTCGTCAGTGGGGTGGCATCAATGTGTCTCAGCAGACTCCCCCCCCATGTATCCGCCCTCAGCGCCAAATATTCCTCAATGCACTTTACCGGGCACATGGGGGACCCTCGCATGCGCTGGACAACAACACTGTCTCCCATAGCTCTCTGGTCAGTCTTGGACTTAGCTATTGTGACTACCATTGAATCACCCCTAATTAGGATGTGATCCCGACACAGACCTCCCTCCACATCTTTCTTATTCCTTGCGACCAGTTCGCACACCCGCATAGCCCCATGGAACGCTAATGCGAAAGCGGCCCGGAACAGAACTGCTTCGAAATGGGAGGAACATGTCGTGGGTAGTATCGACATAAGCAGGGACAACCTTTCTAACCCAATCAGGCGCCTCTTGTCTACTCTACGACCTTCAAGGCGTTGCCAGCCACGAAGGGCTTTCTTTACCAAAAAGGACGATGTCGGGTCCTTGATGCCATGCGCTTGCGCCATGAATGAAATGGCCGCCCGGTGCCTATTGGCCGTTGCTACTGATCGGCCTTCCCTGTGTAATGCTACCAGAAACTTTAGGAAGCAATCCTCCTGACCCCATTTCTGATCCCCTGCCGGACCCAAAAATGCACAATAGGAACGAAACGCTCCTTCGTATGCCTTCCTCGTCCTGGGGGCTAAGCTTGCTGCCACGAGGTCTTGTAATCCGGGGCACCGAGTAGCCAGAGTGCTTCGGGGAATGGTGCCGCCGCTAGGTCCGCAGAAGGTAGATAACCCCTGAACGCCTGCATATGTGAACGAGAGAGCGCATCAGCAGCATGATTCAGTACACCCGGCACATGTTTCGCCCTGAACTGCACATTCAGTCTCATGTAAAGTAGTACAATTTCCTTCAACAATCTCAATATCCACTTGCAGCTTGCTGCCTGATTATTTATACATTCAACAACAGTCATATTGTCGGACCAAAATACCACAGAGCGATCTCTGAACTCGTCCGGCCATGCCATCAGAGCCACAAAAATAGGGAATAGCTCGAGGAACCCAATGTTATTTGTGAGACCGCTGGTGTGCCACCACGTCGGCCATGTTTGCGCCGACCATCGATTACCAAAGATGGCGCCAAATCCCACGCTCCCCGCCGATTCAGTCCACAAACCTAGCTCGTCCGAAGACGCTGGTGGCTTGTTCCATACCACTCGACCGTTGAAGTCCGCCAGAAATGCCAACTAGATGCGCATGTCCTGGCGAACCTCTGCAGACAGTCTCGTGCGGTGGTGTCCTTCCTTGAGACCAACCATAGCTTGTGCAATAGAGCGGGAAAAGGGGCGGGCCATTGGTATCACTCTTAGGGCAAAGTTAAGCTGACCCACTACTTGTTGTAACTGATGCAGGGTCACTTTCTCCTTACTAAGGCACAGTTCCAGGGAAGCCCTGAATTTCGCTACTTTCCCTACTGGCAAACGGAAACATCCCTCCACAGAATCGAGTTCAATTCCCAGAAACTCCAGTGAAGTAGATGGTCCCACCGTCTTACCTGGTGCCAATGGCACTCCGAATTCCTTCATGAGGATGCAAAATTCCTGTAACGCCTGCGCACATTTTGTGTCGCCAGCTACCCCCAAGAACAGAAAATCATCTAAGTAATGCATAACATGGCTATGCCCAGTGGCTTCGGTGAATGCCCATTCCAAAAAACAGCTGAATTTCTCAAAATAAGCACAAGAGATGGAGCAACCCATTGGCATACATCTATCCATGTAGTAACGTCCTTGGAACACAAAGCCTAACAGATGCTGATCCCGTGGGTGTACCGGGAGCAACCGGAACGCCGACTCGATATCTGACTTCGCCATCAGCGCTCCGGGCCCCAGGCGATTCAACATGGTGACGGCATCATCGAAGGATGCGTACCGCACCGAACAAACTCCCGGGTCAATCACATCGTTCACCGAGAGACCCTTCGGAGCCGACAAGTAATGGATCAGCCTAAATTCCCCTGGGTCTTTCTTGGGGACCACTCCTAACGGGGAACAGATGAAATTTTTTACGGCGGGTGCCCATATGGGCCCGCAACCCGGCCCAGGGTAACCTCTTTTGCAATCTTCCTCTCCACCACCGCTGGATTATGCTGAGCCGATAGTTGGTTTCTACACAGTGGTTCCCCACGAAAATCCCCCGCCGGGATGCGGAAACCATATAAGAATCCATTCCTCAACACCCCAGCGGAGATATGATCAGGGTATTCGTTTAGCCAGGGGATCATTGCCATGATATCAACGGGGGTAGGTAACGGTACACAGTGGTCCCCCTCAGTCTTGTTTGGACCCTCCTCTACCTCCCGACCCGCCATTCTTGGATCTGCATGAACTCTCGGGGTGAGAGGAATTCCCGCAACCTGCACACGCATGTCTGAACTTACATGTCCCTTGTGGTCTGGTGCAGTTGCCCCTGTTAAAGCTCCAACAAACCCCTCTCTTTCCCCCCTTCCCACCAGTCCTTGCTTGGTGGTCGCCACTGGGGCCAGCTCGAAAGTGCACCGCGGGTTGTTGGCGGGAAAACCCCGACCCATTCCCGCCTGGGGAGGACGTCTTTGTCACGCCCGGCAGGAGCTGCTTCTGCCAAGAAATCGAGTCGAGACAATCCCACGTCAGAGATGAATCGTACTCTTTGGCCTTACGGAATTTCATATCGTAACCCATCCATTCATTGCCCTCATACGTTTCATAAAAATCCATTATTCGTGCCTGATAGCAAGACAATTCAGGCAAAACCTCGGGCTTACGTTCCCCAATAATTGCAGTAAACATCGCAAAGGCCTTGGCCCAATTTGTGATTGTCTCATCAACCCTGAATCCCGCCATCTTGGCTCGCCAGACACTAGGGTGCCACAAATCTTTCTGCGTCTTAGCATACTCCATCTCGCGATGGTCAGTCAGCAGAGAAAACATATTTGCATACTTGTCAGCCCATATCAATTCTTTCGTGGCCAACGGGATATGTTGAACCACTCTCTCCCGTCTTGAGGGCAAAGAGCCCTCCCCCGCAATTGGCAATGCCTGCTTACCCGGCTCGGTTGTCGTTCCCGCTGTTTTCTCGACGCCAGCTGCCGGTCCTTCCGGGGTCACCTGAGGGGGGACAAGAGGGAGATTCGCCTTTGCGGCATCTCGCGACTGCCGCAACTGCTGTATTAGTAACCTGGCCTCTTCGGCCGTGTCTCCAGGTGCCGTAGCACCCCCTGTTTTTCTGTCGAGCCATGCGGCCAACTGGGCGGCCAATTCAGGAGGCATGTCCTCCTCGTTGGCGGGCGTAATCACAACTGGAATCGGCTGACCCGCGTCCGGGATTGGTACCGGGGCCTCGACTGGAATGGCAGGGCTCGCCGGGGGTACCTCGGGGACCGGAACCTCCCCCCCTGCCGCCCTATTCCTGACCCATTTACCCCTACCCTCGGGGACAACTCCCGGCAATGCCGGGCCTATTAGCTTCTTTGGTGTACCCGGATTGTTCATCGCAGCCATCTGCTTCTTCATGTTCGCCATATCTCGGCCAAGCGCCGGGACCATAACAACGTTTCGTTCGATCTTTGCCATTCTGCTTACCAGCATGCGAAGCACCTGGTCAGTCTCGGACTTCTTTCCTGCCTTCTTGCCAGACATTGTTTTCGAATATTCGATCCAAGTTGAGAACACGGTCCTGGATCCTTAGCCTCGAAGTCGCTGAAAGAGAAACACAAGAATTACAAGTTCTCAAAATTGCTCCTTGTTCCGTCGAGGGCTCAAGTGCAACGAGTGGGTGCAGCTTCCAAGCACAGGAACAAGAGGATGCTTCTTCGGATTCCCGCTCTCTTTATTCCTCTTCGGGAGGGCGTGAACCCTCCGCTGGTACGCCTACTCGGCGTGGCCATCGGTGTAGGTGTCTAGGACAACCCCTCTTGGGCGGGAAAAAGGCACGCCCCGGCTACGCCGCTTCGGGCGTACCAGCCGTGACACGCCCCCCTCCCAAAATGGTTTCCCGGGAGGATCCGGGCCCCCAACCATACGTTTGGGGGGACCGAGTGGTCGCCCCTTTCCATTTAAACAGTTCTATCAAGCGCAGCTGTGAATAAAACTCAAGGAAGGGAAGAATGCCAGTTCAACAACAAAAGAAATTAACTAAGAACAGAAAAAACATTCATACATGTTAAAAGGTTTCTTTCTGTACACCAAGGGGCGGATTTACAAGCCACTTGCACCACTTTTTGTGTCACTTTTCCCATGTGAAAAGTGACTTAAAGTGGCGCAAGGGGCTTGTAAATCTGCCCAAAAATGTTTTTCACTTTTGCCAATTTCTATTATAAGAATAATTTATCTTATAAAAACATTATATAGAAGTCCCATTGCATCTCAGCACTATTTGGTCCTGTGGATGGCCTGGAGATGTAAAAAAATTAAAGCACTGAGGGGCAGAATTACAAGCACCTTACGCCACTTTTGCGCTGCCATTACGTCACTTCTATGAGGGGATTTACAACGTGACACATCTAGGGAGTTACATCACGTTGTAAAGGCCTGCGCCACATGTAACCTGCATCAGGTTTCATGTGGGCGTACCGCCGCAGGGTGGGCGTTCCGGCGCAGGAATGCCTCGGAAAAGTGCCTGAGTGAAATCTACAGGGTGTCACTCAGACACATTTTCGACCCGCTGCGTCAAAACCTTGCGCCTGCTTGAAGCAGGCGTAAGGTGTGACGCACCATGTGGAAGATAGGCCGGGTTGGCACAGTGCTGGAGTTACATCGCGCCCATGACACAACTCAGGCACTGCTCCAAACTGAAGCCGCCAGATGCAACACGCATCTGCCTATCCTTGCGCCATGGCATGCCACATTGTAAATGCGGCGCATCCGTTGTGACGCCACAATGGCATTGCATGTCGCATGTCTCTTGGAGCATCCCTGCTGATTTCCAGGGATGCGCCAGGTAACGTAAATCTGCCCTTAAATATGTAGTCTTAGGAAACTGTTTGTTAACCTGCGGCACTGGCAGAGCCATGAATCCAGGCTTTTTGCCCACTCCTGCTCTGGGACCAAACCTTGTTGTACTGCCTGGACCAGAGCTGGAGTTTGATAAATATGCAGATTCTGCCAACAGGTTTGGAATTTTTTGTCATGAGGGGGTCCTTACACCTGAAAATGTTGACAGGGGGGGTCTCTGTCCTTGGCACAGGGTGGTACAAGAATTTGGTGGGCGGCAGGTTACTGGCTGGAAATTTCCATGCATGAAGAGGGTTCTATATTAGAAAAAGTACAGAGGGGAGGAGAAGTCATTCAGTCAGTTAGTAGACAGCAGCTAGTCGTTAGCATTTTGCAGTTAATCAACTTGGAGCAGACAGTCGCCATTTTGAAGTCTGAAAAGACTGAAGGCTGATAATCTCTCAGAAAGATTGAAGTTACTTTAATTGGAGCAGTTGGTGAGCTTTGATACTGAGATCAGAGCATGCAGAGTGAAGAAGTTAGTGGAGCGGACGAATACTAGAGCGGCAGAAACTGAATTAAAAGATCGAAGTTGGAAGGTGAAGATAGTCCGTGACAGAGAGGAGAGAGGAGTAGTGCAGAACGACGAGAGCGAAACAGACGAAACAGAGAACAAGAGAGAGGTTCCAGTGACTTGGAGGGGTGCAGAGGAGACAGAGCATAGCGGTACAGACGTATGTCCGTGATTGCAGGGGTGATCCTAAGATGAGCCAAGGCACACTACGAGAAGGGAACCCAGATGACAACTGAGTCCAGACTTCGTACTCATAAGGTGACGTCGACCCTTTCTTATTAGCGCGCACATACATATCTTAATTCTTTCCTTTGCTTTTCAGGCTATATGTTATATTGCAGCGTTACATCGTTATTATAATTTGCTATTGTGTAATAAAGGGACCCCAGTTCTTAGTGAACCACCTTGCAGGTGTTGTTTTTTATGATGAGACTAACCTTTCTTCTAGCCAGATGCTGTTATGTGGACGGATGTGTTTCCCGTCCGGGTAAGTGGTAACTGATCAAGGGAGTAGGGAGCGCCTAAATCAGAGAATAACCTTTGCATGTTGTAATTTGGCCATTCTTGTGTGAGAGGATTGAACTGCCTATCTGCCACATAAAGTATAATATTGTGTATGAGACATTCCCAGTAGATATTAGATATATAGAGAAACTTCTGAACAGAGAGAGAGAGAGAGAGTTGAAGGTATCAATAGGATAGTGATCGCCGCTGTGTAGCGGCGTTAGTGAGAGCACCGGAGGGATACGGTGTGTATCTTCACACGATTGTGGCGGCAGCGCGAGCACTGGGAGGATACGGTGTTTAGTGCCACCTGAGAAGTGAGAGCATCAGGAGGAAACAATGTGTATACCCGCAGGATTGCGGCTTGCGTGAGCACTGATTGAGGTCAGTGTGTAATGGTAAGTGATCAGAACTGCCCCCTTCACTATGAGGAGGAGGGTAGCATAGTCTGGGCCTGAGTTGCCGCAAGACTATAAGGCATGAGTGTGGTGTAGAATATGGAATTCTGTAGCCATTAGTGATTGTTTCTAGTAATCCCTACGGATTTAGGGGTGTTGTTAATAGTATATGCTTGTATATTGCTAATTCCCCATCCCCAGAGAAGGTATCTAGGTACCAAGGTAAGTAGGTCCTGAGGAGGGAGGTGGTTACGTTTCGGCCGGGTTGGTGGTGTCTTGGTGAGCTGATTCTATCTGATCCGAAAATCCGGTCGTTATATCTGGCGTCACGAACCGCTTACGTAAGCCTGGTAGCGCGGTTTTGTTTTTATCTGGTTGGTTTGCGCTCTGCACGTGCGGAGTACATTTTGTATATTATTTGTTTATAGTTGTATATATCTTTTTGTTTTTGGCACGATGTTTTTGAGAAGGTCAAAATCTACTTTTAAATTGCCTGTTGAAATTCCCGGATGGGAATCAACGCCGTACGAGGCATTGGCTCATGAGTTGGCTGATTGTACTGGTTTGAGTGAGAATTGGAGTTCTTGTTTGGAAGCGGCGGATCCGGCTCATGTGATTACTTGCTTGCAGAAAGCTCCGATTGTGAAGGGCGAGGAGCTTCCTATCTTAGGACGCAGAGGTTGTATTGTATTGTATGCGTACAGGATTGTACATGAGAAATGTGTCAAATTGCAGCGTCAATGTACTGATCTTGAAGAAAAGTTTGTTGAAGTGCAAAATGCTCACACTCTTTTGAGATGTCAAAACAAATTGCTTGCCGACAAACTTGAAACTTATCAAACTATTGCTGAAAGAGCTGCTGTTCGTACTGCTAAATACAAATATAAGAATCGTCGTGGTCGAGTTAGCAAACGGAAAGTGCGTCTGGTCATGGCGAAAGCCGGACTGGACTGGAATCCTGATGAGAGGGACGGTAATATCTGGGATGATTCTGGCTCCTCGGCTGAGGAGTCTGACAGACGCGAGTGTTCTCGCACTGGAGGTGACTGTAAAACTAATACTTCGGACAAACGTGATGATTCCGGCGAGCGTGGTTGGTATTGTAAATCTGACAACCTTTATCGATCTGACTGTCTCTCCAAATCTGTTGATCGGGTTCCTTGTGATCCTCGTCTTGAGGTTTCTGCGCATCCGGTTTTTCGGCGAAAGTTACAGCAGGCTCCTGGTAATCCTAATGGTATTCCTTTGGTTAGCTTAGAAGACTTTACGCAACAAGAAGTTAGTGATATTTTGGAATGATTTTGACAACGGCCCGGTGAGGCTTTGCTTACGTGGATGGTGCGTCTCTTTGAATTGTGTGCTGCTGGCATCATGTTGGATATGGGAGATGCTTTGAAGTTTTGTTCTTTGAGTTTTGATTCTACTGTAGAGGATCATTTCCGAAACTATAATGGCAATGGTCAAATTAGTTTGCTTCAATTAGCGACTGATGGCTGTAATCACAAGTACCCTACTGAATCTGACTGGCCTCTGAATGACAAGCCATGGTATACTTTGCGAGATGCTGCACAAAGACTAAAGGAGAAGGTGATGATGACTGCAATTTTTCTGAGTACATCTGACAGATTATTGGATGGTTTGTTGACATCTTCTGTGCGGAACCGCATTATCCGTTCTTCCCCTGTTGCATATAAACAAGTTATGATGACATTGTTGATCAATCAAACTGGTAACCCTTTGTCTTTAGTGCTTGAATCTGTACGGCAGCTTGGTGAATTGGGCGAATGGCTTAAACCTGAAAGACAATCCAGACCTGAGGGTCGTACTGGAGGAAATGATCAGTTTTCTAGACGTGATATGTTTCTTGTCCTGTTGGATGATGGTGTGAAGAGAGAAGAGATTGATGGTGAACCTAATAATCGTTTGTGGGCTATGTTTCGCAAACGTGGTTTGGACAGGAAGGAGGGTGCTAGACGTGTACGAAAGAATGATGTGATCGTGAATATTCTGATGACAGTGGGGATGACAGACGCCGTGACGATTCAGATCGGCGTAATAAACGACGGAATGAGAGAGATGTGTCCCCTCGCCGAGAGAGAGAGAGGAGGAGAGAGGGAGAGAGAGAGAGGGGGAGAGATGAGCGTGTTGAAAACAGATACAGGGATGAAAGGGATCAGTCCCCTGAAATAACGAGAAGAGAGGAACAACACAGGTTTTCTGAACGTAATTCACAATACAATGTAGATGACAAGAACCCGTTTCATGACGGGAAAGGGTACGAACAAGAAGTTACATTGTCTAAAAAATTTGAGTGTCTTTACCCTGATCTGTCTTGGTTGTCAGAACGCAATAAAAATGACTAGGAAATTGGTCAAGCTCCAGTACGCAGTTGGGCTCACAAAGACAATAGACCCTATGTAGATATTGAATTTTTTGGGAGACATCGTAACATACAGAGGGCCCGAGCATTGGTAGATACAGGAGCGGAGGCCACTTTAATTTATGGAAAAACAAAGAAATTCAAAGGACAATTTTTCACAATTACTGGTTTAGGTGGAAAGGAAACCCCCGCAGTACAAACAAATGTTGAAATGAAAATAGGTAGAATTCCCCAAAAAGAATACTCTGTTTTGGTTGTACCACTCTTAGAATACTAATTGGAATTGATATCTTAAAAGGAATGACTTTATATTTAGATGATGGATGTTATCAATTTGGAAATAGAAGTTATATATCATCCAGACCTGTACGAGTTGGGCGTTTGAGAATGCCTCCTATAAAAATTCCCCAGGCTACAAAAGTTATTTCCCCAAAACAGTATCGTATTCCAGGTGGGCATGAAGAAATTAGTGCTACTATTCAGGACCTAGTGAATGTAGGAGTTATAACTCCGGTTACTTCTGCTTGGAATAATCCTGTTTGGCCGGTACGTAAAAGTGATAATTCTTGGCGCATGACTGTTGATCACCGCGAATTGAATAAACATACACCCCCTTTGACTGTTGCAGTACCGGACATTATTACCTTAATTGAAAGAATTCAAAAATACCCGGGAATGTGGTATGCTTCCATTGACATTGCCAATGCTTGCTTTTCAATTCCAATTGCCCCTGAGTGTCAGGAACAGTTCAGTTTTACATGGAATGGACGTCAAATGACGTTCAGAAGTCTTCCTCAAGGCTATGTACACAGTCCTACAATCTGTCACCGGCTGGTGGCGGAACATTTAGCTGAAATACCCATAAACCCACACATACAGATGTGCCATTATATTGATGACATTTTGATTCAAGGTGAAACACAGGATCAAGTTCAGATTCAGTTAGACCAGGTTATCAATCATTTGCGAGATAAAGGTTGGGAAATGAATCCCGATAAATTACAAGGTCCAGCACAAAGTGTAAAATTTTTAGGCATTAATTGGCATAAAGGAAACAGAGAGGTAATTCCACCAGTAAAACAGAAAATTATCGATTTAGCAGTTCCCCGGAACAGAAAAGAAGCCCAGAGATTCATTGGTTTATTTGGTTTTTGGCATCAACATATTCCACATTTGAGTCAGATATTAGCCCCTTTGTACAGAGTCACTCGTAAAAAGAATGCGTTTGAATGGAATAAACCGCAGCAAGATGCGTTTGATTTGGCAAAAGAAGCGATCCAGTATGCTTTGGATCTGTGGCCTGTACGTGATGGTGATGTGGATATGAATGTGTCTGTGCAAGGTCCTTATGCGAATTGGAGTTTGTGGCAAAAACAAGGCAGAAATAAAGTACCGCTAGGTTTCTGGACTAAAAAGTTACCCGATGCTGGTGAGCGTTACACACCCTTTGAAAAACAGTTACTTGCATGTTATTGGCCTCTGGTGGATACCGAGCAATTGAGTTTGGGACATGATGTGATGTTGAGACCTGAAATTCCTATTATGCAATGGGTTCTAAGTTCGCGAAAACTCATCGAATTGGACATGCTCAAGAGGCGAGTGTGATTAAGTGGAAATGGTACATACAAGACAGAGCACGTGTGGGACCGAAAGGTGTTGCGACGTTACATGAGCAGGTGGCGCTGGCGCCATCGAAAGAGACTGAGAGTGATTGCTCCGTACCTATAGTACAGGAATCCCCTGTTAAGTGGGGTAAGCCATTTGATGATTTGTCCGCGGAGGACAGAAACCATGTGTGTTTTACGGATGGTTCAGCGAGGTACATAGGAGAGAAGAGGCATTGGAAGGCTGTGTCCTATAATCCTGTCACACAAAAATTGCTGAGTACAACTGGTGAAGGAAAAAGTAGTCAATTTGCTGAATTGTATGCTGTTTACCAAGTTTTAAAACAGGAACTGCCTGGTACGTGTCACATTTTTACTGACTCCTAGTCGACTGCTAATGGATTGGCGGTCTGGTTACCCACATGGTACGCTCGCAATTGGGAATTACATTCTAAAGAACTTTGGGGTAAAGAATTATGGCAAGAAATTTGGGAATTGCTTCCACAAAGTACAGTTACCATCTTTCATGTGGATGCCCATACACCAATAGACTCCCTTGACAAAGTCTTTCACAATATTGCAGATGAGAAATCCAAACTTGCTGAGGCAGTGGTGGACATGCAGAATTCTGATTTGGCGGGATTGGAAAAATGGGCCCATCAGAAACCAGGACATTTTGGAGAAAGAGCCACTAGCAGGTGGGCTGCTGACCGAGGAATTTATATTCCTCTAAATTTAATTAAAGATACTATAATGCATTGTCCTGTCTGTCAACATTCTAGACAACGAAAAGTACCCCAAATTGTTAGAGGACAATTACATCAAGGTAAATTACCTGCTCAAATTTGGCAAATTGATTATATCCGTCCACTTCCCATGAGTAAAAATTGTCAATACATATGTATTGTCCCGTCCACTTGGAACTCCTTCCCTCTTTCCATCCGGCTCAGCCCCGACTATTCTTCCTTCCGCAAATCCCTTAAAACATATCTGTTCCGCCTTGCCCATGGCTAGCTGCACCCACTCCCCTGTGCCCTTAACCACTGGTCTTTGAGCGCCAAGAAACCAATTGGTGTATGTGCGCGGTACCAAATTCTTTTAACATAACATAACATAACATAACATATGCACCATTGTAGACACTTATGGTGGTCTTTTAGTGGCCTTTCCCTGTAAACGAGCTACTCAAGTAAATACCATCAAAACATCGGAATTAATTATGCTGTATTATGGTGTCCCATTTCAAATACAATCTGACAATGCATCCCATTTCAAAGGAAGATTGGTACAGGAATTTTGTGTGGAAAACAACATTGAATGGGTGTTTCACATACCGTACTACCCACAGGCAGCAGGCCTTGTGGAGAGAATGAATGGTTTGCTAAAAGACCAATTGCGTAAATTATCTGATGACAAATATAAGAATTGGAGAGATCATTTGTTTCATACACTGTTGATTTTGAATAATCGCCCCTATTTAAATGCTGACTCTTCATTAATGCGTTTATTTCCTCCAGCTGTTGATGCTAGACCAAACACAGTTAGGAACACTGTAATGTATTGGGAAATTACCCCGGGAGCCCTAGCTCCATGCAGAGCAACCCCAGGTTCCGCAGGCTTAAACCTGCATGCTATGAATGACATTACTTTAAAAGGAAGAGATCGAGCTGTCATTGAAACTGGCATTGGTGTCAGAATACCGACAGGAAGTTTTGGATTAATTGCCCAGAGATCGGGCCTGGCCTTAAAAGGCATCCAAGTGCTTGGAGGTGTAATCAACAGTTATTATCAGGGAGAGATCAAGGTACTCCTGCTGAATAGCAGTGATGTTGATTTACCAATACACAAGACAGACCGAGTTGCTCAATTGCTAATCATGCCTGTTTTCAGTGGCGAGATTCAGAAAGGCACCGCCCCAACTCTAATAACTGTTCGAGGACAAAAAGGTTTTGGCTCCACCGATAATCCGGGAGCGAAAGTATGGGTGCAATCGCCTAAAAATCCCCCTGAGCAAGCTGAAATGATTGCAACCGGTCATGATAATACGGTACTTGTCATGAGACCAGGGAAAGATAGCTGGGAAGCAATCCCAGCTGATAAATGTTACTTACGAGAATGAATAATGCCTGTATTTGATTTTATTTTCAGATCATTCTCTGGACTGCTGTTGTAGGATGTGCCAGCGCTGGACTCCTTTTGGCCTGCCACGCCGGGAGAGGAAAGAACCCCCAGGCTTTGGTTGATTCACTAACCAGGAGACATCGTTCCATTGCTGCGTGGGATTCATCATCTAACTTTTGGACAACCCTAGCACGGAGAGTGACAAACTCCCCACATTTCTGTTTGACACCGATGCGTTCGGTAACGGACATATTAGCGACCTGTTTGGTTGCCGTTCCAGCTTCTTTGGAGACCCTTGCCCATGTTTTCAATATATCAAATGCCCGTCCTAACATTATTCTAGGTGACTTTGCAACCCATGAGTACTGTCCTTTATGTACGGTGCTGTCTGATCCAGTACCACCAATTCATTCCCAGATAACTACATATAATATCACACAGGGTGATCTATGTTTCTTCCTCACATGTGATCCAAGTGCCATAACTGAATGTGTTCGTTTAAAATTGAAAGGTGCCACTTTATTTACAGATCACAAAAAAACTTTATGTTCTCAAAGACTACCCAAATCCTGTACTTCAGTCAAGAACAATATGACCTGTAAAAGTCTTGTAGTCACCCCTAGCCACTATCGTACAATGTTATTACCTTCTGGATGGCTTTTCTCTTGTGGCAATACATCTTGGCCCTATTTTCCTGCAGATATTACCGGAGGACCCTGTGCTATTACTATTCCATTCCATTCAATTTGACTTTATTCGGTTAACAGAATAATAACCATAAAAGTACATAAAAACAGTTCATAATGATACAATATCAGTACATAGTGCAAAGCTTTCAATTAAAACATGGATTAAATCTAAGTAAACATGGGGACCCCTTCCCAACAGATGGGTATACTCAGCCTTTAACCTTGTTGACAGGATATGTTGGGTACTTTGGGTAGAAATCGTGTAGGTCCCATACAGATATGGGTCCGTCTCCTATTTGGGGCGGGTGTGGATCGTAGATAGGGGACAATGTTCCTATTTCTAAATTTCACAAGGATCAGGTCCCCACTGATGTCTTTGGTTAAAGACCCTAGCCAGCCCACCCTTCTAACACACAGGATTCCGCCGTCCTGGTTGGGTGCAAGTGGTCTATTTTTAGATAGCCAAAATATGACCTTATTTAAAAGCTCCTGGCAACTTTCGGGTTTCCTGTGGGAGGGTGCCGGTATTCCCGAGAGGACAAGAACAAATGGGGCGGCTTCTGGGGGTAAGTGTATGGATGCTACTCTTTTTGGATCCACTCTAGCAGCAGTATACTTAGTAAACCCAAATTTAGGGGCGACTTTAGGGACAGTTGTGGGATTTTTGTTAGGAGGCTGTGAGGAAGTTTTGGGATGTTTACTTATTTTAATAGGCAAAGATGCATTGGGGCCAGTAAGTAGATCAGAACCATTCGAGATTACCTTCTTCGAAGTGAGTGGAGAATTGGCTTTAGTGGTTATCTCTTTTGTTATAGTAGTAGCCGGCGGGGCTCTTCCCCCGTTAGAAGAATCGTTAGTGAGTGATGAAGAGTTAGCTAGAATTATTTTCTCAATACCTGTTAATCTATCGCCCAGGGCATTGACTTTTTCTACCAGTGGTAGTATGATAGAATTTAACAGTAGCTCTAACTGGGACAGTAGAGGGAAATAGGGAGAAGGTACTTGGTCTTCATATTTTCTGGTCTCCACCGTAGTTAAGGTGGGGTTAGAGACAGGCGACGTAGGACCAGCGCACAGTTTAGGTGTTTTAGGATGATTGCCACTCTCATTTGTCCCGTCATGCTTCCTTTTAGTATTTGGGCCCTGAGATGAAGCGATACCCTGGGTATTGTTTGTTAGAGATGGTGGAATTGAGTCACTGGGTTTGCTAGTTGGAGTGATAGTGATGATGCTTTTTACGGGGAATGGGGATGCCACTGGGGCGTACTTAGTTCCGCATAAGGCGTTTATTTCCTCCCAAAAAGGCAAAATCTGCAAGCTATCAGGAATCACTGGGGGAGATAGTGAAGTTACTAACGATTGGTGCGGCTCATTCGCATCTTCGCTGGAAGTGGGCGGTGTTCTACTGGTCACGGTAAAATTTAGGACCCCCTGGCCTGAGTCGCGTGAAAAAGGAGTTTTCTTGTTGGCCCCCTTGCGTGACATAGTTCAGTCAAAAGGCTTTCAGGAGAAAAAGAACTGGCCAAAAGAGTGTCAATGTATGGCTCTAACAAATGTACCTCCTCTCCTTTTCGCGGAGCCAAGGGGGCTGCCCCGTCCCGTCCTTCTCGGTCCTCTGAGGGCCACAGAGGGCCCCCCCTTTGCCCGGGCTTCGCCCTGGGCTATGTCCCGCGCGCATCCCACGTCGCGGGAATAGGAGCGAGATTAAATAACTGCTGGCGGGGGGGCGGAAACGCCGAGGGAAGAGGCAGCAGCTGAGTAGCAGAGAGCCTGCTGGACCTCGCAGTCCCTCGGCGTCTGTGGCAAACCAGGTCCTTTCCCCTTTGCACAACCCACACAGAGTGACAAGCGCTAGCAATGCGCAGGAATCCCACGACGTCCTTCCCTCGCAGCCGGGAACAGCAGCACACCGTGAGCGGCTCCCGTGGAGCGGGGGCCACGATAAGTTTTTGAAATGTCCAGGCGGGGGGGCGGGAACACCGAGGGAAGAGGCAGCAGCTGAGTAGCAGAGAGCCTGCTGGACCTCGCAGTCCCTCGGCGTCTGTGGCAAACCAGGTCCTTTCCCCTTTGCACAACCCACACAGAGTGACAAGCGCTAGCAATGCGCAGGAATCCCACGACGTCCTTCCCTCGCAGCCGGGAACAGCAGCACACCGTGAGCGGCTCCCGCGGAGCGGGGGCCGCGATAAGTTTTTGAAATGTCCAGGCGGGGTGCGGGAACGCCGAGGGAAGAGGCAGCAGCTGATAGCAGAGAGCCTGCTGGACCTCGCAGTCCCTCGGCGTCTGTGGCAAACCAGGTACTTTCCCCTTTGCACAACCCACACAGAGTGACAAGCGCTAGCAATGCGCAGGAATCCCACGACGTCCTTCGCTCGCAGCCGGGAACAGCAGCACACCGTGCTATTACTAGATTAAGCTTGCTAATGTTTTTTTTCACATCCTAATGCGAATTCCCGTATTGCCCATGAAGCTGTAATATTGAACGACAATTGTGACTCTTCACTACATTTATTTTCTGAATCTGAATATCTTAGTTTGGCTTTCTCTATTTTAGGTGTTCCTGCCTTGTCAGTATATAATGCTAAATCTATTGGAAAAATGGCCGGCTGGATGGTTAAATCCATCAATCACACTTCCATGGTTCTATCTGACTTGCTATTAGATGCCCAAGGTGAGCGTAGGGCAATTCTTCAAAATAGAGCTGCTATAGATTACCTTTTACTAAAACGTGGTCATGACTGTTCTGACTTTGAGGGCCTTTGCTGTTTCAATCTATCAGACCACACTAGGTCGATTCAAGTTCATATTGACAAACTCCACGATTTGACCCAAGAAGTTAGAAAACACATAGACCAGGGTTGATTTGACTGGCTTTTTAGTTGGTTACCAGATTTACATTCTTTACGTCAAATATTAGGGGGTACCCTGCTTGCTATTTGTATCTTAGTTGCTCTTTGTTGTTGCATTCAGTGTATTCCTTCTTTAATTCAAACCTGCAGATGGCAAAATAGATCCAGATCTGTCAACTTTGTTTCATATTATTCTTCAACAGATGTTAGTTCCATTTAGCGAATATTAGTAGCCTAAAGTCAAGAGTGAAATGTTCTGACCGGGTTTTTTGTTCTATTTTTGAGTGATGGTGACTTTAGCCTACTATCATTCTAATAGAGGGATTAGAGCCTTAGATTTGGCCTATTTACAAGATGAATCCATTGGTCTTGACATAATTCCCTATTCTTTTCTCTATTTTAGGGCCTATAAGCTTATGTTAGGGGATAGATTCCTTAGTATTGGTATTAATTTGTCCTTTTGTAAAGTTATTAGTATATTTCTGATAGAGTTATTCATCTTTCTGCTTATTTCAGGCCTTGTAGGCCTCGAACGGGAGAAACTCAATTTTTCTTTCTGCCTCGGCTGCTTGAGATGTTTGTAGGTCAAATGTGATGTTTTAGTTATAAAGTGTTGTTCGCTTGGAGAGAACCGGCACGAGCTGGCCCTTATCGAATGACTGTATTTTTCTTCGTGTCGAAGACGCAACATCAGGCCGGCCGGCTGAGAATGTGTCCTTGGCACAGGGTGATACAAGAATTTGGTGGGCGGCAGGTTACTGGCTGGAAATTTCCATGCATGAAGAGGGTTCTATATTAGCGAAAGTACAGAGAGGAGGAGAAGTCATTTAGTCAGTTAGTAGACAGCAGCTAGTCGTTAGCATTTTGCAGTTATTCAACTAGGAGCAGACAGTCGCCATTTTGAAGTCTGGAAAGACCGAAGGCTGATAATCTCTCAGAAAGATTGAAGTTACTTTAATTGGAGCAGTTGGTGAGCTTTGAGACTGAGATCAGAGCATGCAGAGTGAAGATGTTAGTGGAGTGGATGAATACTAGAGCGGCAGAAACTGAATTATAAGATCGAAGTCGGAAGGTGAAGATAGTCCGTGACAGAGAGGAGAGAGGAGTAGTGCAGAACGCGAGAGAGAAACAGACAAAACAGAGAACAAGAGAGAGGTTCCAGTGACTTGGAGGGGAGCAGAGGAGACAGAGCATAGCGGTACAGACGTGTGTCCGTGATTGCAGGGGTGATCCTAAGATGAGCCAAGGCACATACGAGAAGGGAACCCAGATGACAACTGAGTCCAGACTTCGTACTCATAAGGTGACGTTGACCCTTTCTTATTAAGTCACACATACATATCTTAATTCTTTCCTTTGCTTTTCAGGCTATAAGTTACATTGCAGTGTTATATCGTTATTATAATTTGCTATTGTGTAACAAAGGGACCCCAGTTCTTAGTGAACCACTGTGCAGGGCTTGTTTTTTATGATGAGACTAACCTTTCTTCTAGCCAGATGCTGCTATGTGGACGGATGTGTTTCCCATCCGGGTAAGTGGTAAATGATCAAGGGAGTAGGGAGCACCTAAATCAGAGAATAACCTTTGCATGTTGTAATTTGGCCATTCTTGTGTGAGAGGATTGAACTGCCTATCTGCCACCTAAAGTATAATATTGTGTATGAGACATTCCCAGTAGATATTAGATATATAGAGAAACTTCCCAACAGAGAGAAAGAGAGAGTTGAAGGTATCAATAGGATAGTGATCGCCGTTGTGTAGTGAGAGCACCGGAGGGATACTGTTATGCTAACGTCCTCAGGATCGGTTTGTTGAATAGTATGCCCACCTCTAGATCGAATCAACGCCTGACTAGCCGTTATGGCACAGAGCATTGAGAGGATCAAGCGAGGGGTAAAAGAAGGAACAAATCAGGGAAGGAAAGGAAGGGGACAGCAGGGAGGAAGATCTGTAAGACACAAGCAGAGCATATGTATAAGATACTGTTGGCACAAGAACCAAGATCCCCTTACTTCCACTGTATAGGATATATACCTGGGAGGGAAAATATAATGCTTGGAGAGGTGCAGAGGTATCTGGCAGCTTAGAATTGTTGAGGTGTGACTGTAGCAAATACAAAAGCATATGACAGGTATAATACAGGCAGTCTTATCCTTCCTGAGACCCCAGATATCATGCCACATAGACCTGAGAACCTCCCTATGTATCCCTCTATATATACATCACAGGGAATGAGTGTAACCATACACCTTCAGAAACCCTGTTAATAAGGAGGTAACATACAATTATAAACACCTAAATCACAATGTTGCATGCACACTGTCACCTCTGTATATTGCATTTAAGTTCCAAAAGAAAAACAAACACTGTTATTCGCAGGTATAAAGTTCACTCAGATAATGCTCCTTATCTGGTTACAGTTCCTGATCCTATAGAGCCAATCCAGCAAATGTAAACAAAACGTGATCCTGTGATCCTGTCACAACGGTAAAGTATCACCAGAACCACTCCATTGGCCGAAAACACCAACCGAGTCAATCCACAGATATATGTAGAACACAAACTCACAGTAACAGCCGTTACCGATAATCCACAAAACACAAGTTCTCTCAAAACACAGCAATACCGCTGCGCAATCACGATGGTGCCAGGCACCCTTACCCCACCAGGCAAGACGAAATAATGCAGAAGTTTGATCCACAACTCTGGATGAATTCCCGACACTCGCCCCCAGACGGCGGCTTCCTTTAATGTCTTCCGTGCACTCGCAGAACCGCGAAGGATCACGGGAACGGTAGTTTTACCCCAAGGCATGCCGGGAATTGTAGTTCGGACCGAGTGCGATCATGACAGATACGGTGTGTATCGTCACATGATTGTGGCGGCAGCACGAGCACCGGGAGGATACGGTGTTTAGCGCCACCTGATTGTGGCATTAGTGAGAGCATCGGGAGGAAACGATGTGTATACCCGCAGGATTGCGGCTTGCGTTAGCACTGATTGAGGTCGGTGTGTAATGGTAAGTGATCAGAACTGCCCCCTTCACTATGAGGAGGAGGGTAGCATAGTCTGGGCCTCAGTTGCCGCGAGACTATAAGGTATGAGTGTGGTGTAGAATATGGAATTCCGTAGCCATTAGTGATTGTTTCTAGTAATCCCTACGGATTTAGGGGTGTTGTTAATAGTATATGCTTGTATATTGCTAATTCCCCATCCCCAGAGAAGGTATCTAGGTACCAAGGTAAGTAGGTCCTGAGGAGGGAGGTGGTTACGTTTCGGCCGGGTTGGTGGTGTCTTGGTGAGCTGATTCTATCTGATCCGAAAATCCGGTCGTTACAGAGGCTTTGGTCTCCAGGCCCAGAGTCACTGGATCTGGTAGATTTCAGAACTGATAGTTCCAAGACCTGAAATACTTGTAGTTGTGAATTGTGTTATTTCATCCTGAGTTCAGCATTCTGGGTGAAATAACATAATTCGTACGGAGGCCCTTAATCTTATGGTTATGAGTGGCTTACATTAACCTGAATGCAAAAGGTTGAGCAATGACAACCTATCCAATTTTCAGCACAAATCTAAGACATTTTATTTTTCAAAGTTTCATGTTAAAGCTCGCCTTCCCAAAGGACTGTGGGTTGTAAGTGCAGTGAAAGTGATGTTTAAGCCCTAACGCTTGACACAAAGAACTACAGAAACACACAATGGATTATCTAGTCACATTTCTCTACTCAGAGGGGGATTCTGAATCTTAGGATGAAATATTGGAGCAGTTCTTTTTAGCTACAGTGAAAGCAGTATCGTGAGGGCATATGTAGCCATCAATCTATTCTGAGAACATGAACACTATGATTAGAAAACTAAAAGGAGAGAAACATTGTGGCATCTAAATGAATTCCATGTGAAAAAGGGCAATGGTCACCACTTAGGTGGTGGGCAGCAGGGATGCTCTTGACACATTGTCTGTCAAGTTTGCACTAACTTGCTAATCCAGATCCAACATAAATGATGCTAATTTACCACCTTTCACAAATTCACTATCATTCATGCACATATTATAATGCTAGTCAACAGAAGACCTGGAGAAAAGAGAATGAGACAAAACAAGAGAGAGAACAGAAACACTGATTATCTTCACTCTGCATGTTGCTAGAGCTGGAAGTGCAGAAGTGCAGCAATTTTATAATACTTTCTGTATTTCTGACTCTCTGTTATTGGTTGAACCCTGTAACTTTCTAGAGCTTAAGAGTTTAGCAAAGAAGGTTTGTGATCCAAATGATTTTCAATTTAAAAAGTTCATAAGCTTAATGTCATATATGACTCAAAAATATATAAACAAGGTTTATGCAAGTGAGGATTTTCCTTGCTCCTCTTGTGGAATGATAAGTTAAAGGTCATCATCCCTGAAAGAATGATCTAATGTGTGCAATATAATAGATTAAATCGGCGATTTTAGGTATAGCTCCAGAATACTACTCTGCATTTAATAAGGCGGTGAAAAATACAGGCCATAGTGCTGGGATTCCAATCTCCAGCATCAAGGGTTTTCCCAGTGGCACCAAAGAATCTCAATAGACAAGCAAGGAAATCTTTAGAAAATAAGGAACTTATATCCCATGAATCCAAGTTGCTGCTACAACTGTATTCTTGTCGGAGTACTGTAGCATGCAGGAATGCCACTAGTGTGACTTGAGTAATTCAAGCATCACCCAGACAAAGCATAAAACTAAGCTGCTCTCACATTGCTGACCTCCTATGCCACCAAAGACTAAAATACTACTTCATGGAGCATGTCTCAGGGCCAGTCCATTAGACACAGGTGAACACTGGCTTTGAATCAGGACACCCTACCACAATGAGGGAATGGTATGTGGCACTGGTGTGGTAATACTGTCGGGCAACATAATGGAAATATGGTGTAAACAAGTAGGTAGCTCTAGCACTTCTCCTGCCTTCTCACATAACATGGGCATCACAGTGATAGAATTGGACTATTCTCCAAGTGGCTGTGTTCCCCTGCTTCTCCTGCCACACTCCATTTGGGTTCCTTTTGAAGCTACATGTCAACTATAAATGATTTTCACTGGTAGGGACACATTTTTGGAACTCAATGATATCTCTTAGGGTGGATATAAAGGGTTCAACAACCTGAGGTACCTAAAGAGTGACTTCAGACTTAGGGGATGTTAGACCTGGCATCTTTGGTGCATTTTTCCCGTTTTTTTGCTTCTACCTTCCTGTTTTTGACTGTGTGCTGCATTTAATCTTTCCTGGTTTCAGAGCTCTGGGCAGTTTAGCACTGCTAATCAGTGTTAAATTGCAAGTACTCACTGTGTATATTGTGATTATGATTAGTTTTCCATGATTGGCATATTTTATTTACTGGGATGTCACTAGTAAAGTGTGTTGGGTGTGCCCAGGGCCTATAAATCAAATGCAACTAGTGGGTCTGCAGTACTGATTGTGCCACCCACATGGCCTTGCAACCGTGTCTTAGACCTGCCACAGCAGTGTCTGTGAGTTCAGTTTTTAACTGCTATGTCGACCTGACAAGTGCACCCACTTGCCATGCCCAAACCTTCCCTTTTTCTACATGTAAGGTAGGCACCAGGTAGCCCCATGGGCACGGTGCAGTGTAAGTGAAAGGTAGGGCATGTACTTCTGTCTATTACATGTCCTGATAGTGAAAAACTGCTGAGTTCGATTTTCACTAATGCAAGGACTCTGTATCCCATAGGTTATCATTGGAGCTGCCTTGTAGCATCTACAAGTTTAACTTTCAATAGGGAAGAGATGGAGATTTTGAGTTTGGGTTCACTGAATTCAGAATTTAAAAACACATCTTTTTGTGAAGGTGGTGTTTTAATTGAATGCTGTATCTTTTAGAAAGTGGGCATTTTCTTGTTTTACCATTCTGTTTCTCTGCCTGCCTTCGGAATCAACATCTGGTTTGGATTAACAGTTTGGCTGTTTGTGCATTCCCTCTAGACCAGGGGTCTTCAAACTGTGGGGCGCGACCCCCAGGGGGGCCGTGGAATGATGCAAAGGGGGTCGCGCCTTCACAGTGTCACTTCTGCCTCCGGGGCTTCAGCCCCCCTCCTCCCCCATCCTGTGTCTCAGCCCGGGCTGCTGCAGTGCAGCTCGCGCTCCTGGGGCCTCTGCTGGGCAGTGTCTGGAGTCTTATCTCCGGCCCGAGTTTTTCACAGGTCTTTAAAGACCATTAGCATATTTACATGCCTTTGTTAACTGATTACCAAAGCTTAGTTTTTTTATGGTTCCAGTACCTCCTGGGCCCCCACTCAGCCTATTCCTTACATTTGTATTTTTACACTGCTGTAGTGTGAGAATGCATTTAATTAAAAAGAAATATAAAGTTGGGTTGCCAAAAGAAACATGCCTGCTATGTGTTGTTTAAAGATCCTGCAGAGACCTGCTCTTGACACTAAATTGAGTTATAAATAAAAAAGTATGTATTAATTAGGTATGTGACTTTTCTGTCTTTATTCTCTTTTATTATTAGTCATGGATCATTGAGGCATCCCTAGAACACAATTAAAAGTGCTTTCTATTTATATTTGCTGTTCTAAGTATTCACAGATAAGTGCAAAAAATACAGCTGTAGGTGACTGCTTATTTCTGGGCCATCAAAATAATGAGCTGGTAACCCTAATCATTAGACTGGAAGTTTGTTGCAGGATCAGAACATTATTTATTTCCTCCACCCTCGAACCCTGATTAATGCGATTATAGCAATAATTTAACTTATATCTGAAACCCTACGCTTCAAGTTTTTGGGAATGCACCCTGCTTTCAGACTACTCACTTCTCGTTCTTGCCTTCACTTTCACATTCACCCTGCACTCCCAGCGATCACAATGCACTCACACTGATCACAATGCACTCACACTGATAACAATGCACTCACACTGATCACAATGCACTCACACTGATCACCATGCACTCACAGCGATCTCCATGCACTCACAGCGATCACAATGCACTCACACTGATCACCGTGCACTCACACTGATCACCATGCACTCACACTGATCACCATGCACTCACACTGATCACCATGCACTCACAATGATCACAATGCACTCACAGCAATCATCATGCACTCACAGCAATCACCATGCACTCGCAGCAATCACCATGCACTCACACTATTCACCCGCTCACCCTGCACTCACACTGATCACCCGCTCACTCTGCACTCACACTAATCACCATCACTCACACTGATCACCATGCACTCACACTGATCACCATGCACTCTCAGTAATCACCATGCACTCACACTGATCACCATGCACTCACAATGATCACAATGCACTCACAGCAATCATCATGCACTCACAGCAATCACCATGCACTCACAGCAATCACCGTGCACTCACAGCAATCACCATGCACTCACAGCAATCACCATGCACTCACACTATTCACCCGCTCACCCTGCACTCAATCAATCAATCAATCAATCACAGGCATTTATATAGCGCACTACTTACCCGGAGGGTCTCAAGGCGCTAGGGGGAGGGGGAGTGCTGCTACTGCTCGAAAAGCCAGGTCTTGAGCTTCTTCCTGAAGGAGAGGTGGTCTTGGGTCAGGCGCAGGTCGGTCGGTAGGGAGTTCCAGGTCTTGGCGGCCAGGTAGGAGAAGGACCTTCCTCCCGTTGTCATTCTTCGGATGCGGGGGACGGCGGCGAGGGCGTGGCTGGCTGATCGGAGATGTCGTTTGGGAGCGTAGAAGTTGATGCGGTTGTTGAGGTAGCTGGGGCCTTGATCGTGTAGGGCTTTGTGTGCGTGGGTGAGGAGGCGGAAGGTGATTCTTTTGTTGACGGGGAGCCAATGCAGGTCTCTCAGATGTCTGGAGATGTGGCTGTGTCGTGGGATGTCGAGGATGAGTCTGGCTGAGGCGTTCTGGATCCGCTGGAGTCTCTTCTGGAGCTTGGCGGTGGTTCCGGTGTAGAGGGCGTTGCCGTAGTCCAGTCGGCTGGTGACGAGGGCCTGGGTGACTGTCTTCCTGGTCTCAGTGGGGATCCACCGGAAGATCTTCCGTAGCATGCGCAGGATGTTGAAGCATGACGAGGAGACGGCGTTGACTTGTCTGGTCATGGTGAGGGAGGAGTCCAAGATGAAGCCCAGGTTGCGTGCGTGGTCTGTCGGTTTGGGTGCGCTGCCCAGGGCGGGGGGCCACCAGGAGTCGTCCCAGGCGG
Organism: Lissotriton vulgaris; assembly: GCF_964263255.1. NCBI lineage: Eukaryota > Metazoa > Chordata > Amphibia > Caudata > Salamandridae > Lissotriton > Lissotriton vulgaris. Next base: position 873,332,819 of record NC_141695.1, on the reverse strand, counting down.
AGGGTGAGGAGCCCAGGATGAGGACCTCCGTCTTGTCTGAGTTCAGTTTCAGGCGGCTGGCCGTCATCCACTCGGCTACGTCTTTCATCCCTTCGTGAAGGTTGGCTCTGGCGGCGGCGGGGTCGTTGGTCAGGGAGAGGATCAGCTGGGTGTCGTCAGCGTAGGAGATGATGTTCAGGTTGTGTTGGCGTGCGATGGCCGCGAGGGGGCTCATGTAGACGTTGAAGAGGGTGGGGCTCAGCGAGGATCCTTGAGGGACGCCGCAGATGACTTCGGTGGCCTCTGACTTGTACGGTGGTAGACGGACTCTCTGTGTTCTTCCGTTGAGGAAGGAGATGATCCAATCCAGTGCCTTCTCCTGGATTCCGACGTTGCTGAGGCGCTGCACTAGGGTGCGGTGGCAGACAGTGTCGAATGCCGCGGAGAGGTCTAGGAGGATGAGGGCCGCTGTTTCTCCGTTGTCCATCAGGGCTCGGATGTCATCGGTGGCAGCGATGAGGGCGGTCTCGGTGCTGTGGTTGGCTCGGAAGCCCGACTGTGAGGGGTCGAGGGATCCATTCGTCTCGAGGAAGGCGGCCAGCTGCTTGTTGACAGTCTTCTCGATGATTTTGGCTGGGAACGGGAGGAGCGAGATGGGGCGGTAATTCTTGAGTTCGGTAGGGTCCGCTGTAGGTTTCTTGAGTAGAGCGCTGAGTTCGGCGTGCTTCCAGCTCTCCGGGAAGGTGGCGGTGTCGAAGGAGGTGTTGATGATGTCCCGCAGGTGGGGTGCGATGACCACGTCGGCCCTGTTGAAGACGTGGTGAGGGCAGGGGTCGGTCGGAGATCCGGAATGGATGGAGTTCATCAAGCGGATGGTGTCTTCGGTGCTGGTCGGAGTCCAGGCGCAGAGGGTGGTGGTGGGGGGCGGTGGTTCGGTTGTGGCGTGCGTCGGTTGAGTGCTGAAGCTGTTGTGTATATCCGCGATCTTGTTGTGGAAATAGGAGGCGAGGGAGTTGCAGAGGTCTTGCGATGGGGTGATGTCGTTGTTTCCGGCGTTGGGGTTGGAGAGCTCCCGCTCACTCTGCACTCACACTGATCACCCGCTCACTCTGCACTCACACTGATCACCATCACTCACACTGATCACCATGCACTCACACTGATTACCATGCACTCTCAGTGATCACCATGCACTCACACTGATCACCATGCACTCACACTGATCACCATGCACTCACACTGATCACCATGCACTCACACTGATCACCATGCACTCACACTGATCACCATGCACTCACACTGATCACCATGCACTCACACCAGTCACCATGCACTCACACCAATCACCATGCACTCACACCAAACACCATGCACTCACACCAATCACCATGCACTCACACCAATCACCATGCACTCACCCTTGTTGCTCCTGGCCATGGCCAGGTGAGCTTCTAATGTGGCAGCGCGTATTCCTGCGGATTGGGAGGCCCTTCACAGAGCTTGACTAGACATATTTCTGATGTTAATTGCTGTATTTTGGTTATAAACTGGTACTGATGGGGTGAAATCTTTCCTCAGTATTACTGTGTTTAAAAAAAATTCTAAATTATAAAGCAATGCTACCCCAAAATACGCAGCATCACAGAACATTATTTACATTTTCTACTCACACAATTTAGTCAAGCCTGTCGCATAATTTGGTCCTCACCTTCCTCATAACCTAGAGGTTTAGAAATGTTTGTCAGGAGGGGGTCCTTACGCTTGAAAATGTTGACAGGGGGGTCTCGGCATCCAAAAGTTTGAAGACCTCTGCTCTAGACAGTCCCACAAAGGGAGCTGAGGTGTGCCCTGCATATCCTGATTGCCCATCATCAAGCTGATGCTTCTTCCTGAGCTAGATAGTGGCAGTTGTTTTCATTGACACCTGCATAGGGCTGTGCCTGTCCTCACACAATGCTGTCTCCACCTCCCTGTAGTGTCTCTGGAGCCAGGTCAAGGAAGGGCGCGGTCTTTTGCACTAAATGGACATTCCTTTGAAGCTTGTCTACTTCAAAGGCAGACACTGGTATAAGTACTGGGCCTGTGACACCATAACTTCAGAAACGTCTGTACTGAGAACCCTGCCAAGAAGAAGAGCTGAAGAGCTGTCAGGATGAGTACTGCCCCTTTGCTGTGTGTTGATTTGCTGGGCTGGCATGCAGTTGCTGCTTCTGTCTGTGGGCAGTGAAAGAAATAGATGTTGGTTTCTTGTATACTGCATTTCCTTTTTTTAAATTTTATTTTTTTCAAATGCTTTATTTTCATCAAATAGGGCATATTCATACAATTGACATACCCAAACAAATTAATATGAATAAACAAATATATTAATACATAGGCAAGAGAATAATAAGAAACAAAAGAGAGGAAAAAAATAAAGAAAATATCTCACAGTAACATAGCATATGTAAGGAAAATATTTTAGGGGGAGTACTTCTTATTTCATATTTAGCCAGATCCAGCTACCTTAAGCCATCCAGGGCCAATGGCCCCCACAGCGCCTCTAATTTAACTAATGATTTGATGTCCCTTGCCTTTGCCAGAGCTGCATCTAAGCCATAAGTATCTCTAATAATCGCCCACCAATCCTCTGCCCCTGGTGGCGTAGTAGAGACCCATACCCTGGCAATTGCCAGCCTGGCTGCAGCCATCAAAATAGTAAAGAGACGCGCTACTGCCGGATTACCATCTTTATATCCCAACATAATTTCAAGATCTGTTAGTGGGTGATCTAATCCTATTTTAAAACTAAGTATTTGCTCGATTTTCCTCCAGTACCTATTCAATTCTCGATATTCCATAAAGATATGTTTTAAGTTAGCCGCTTACAGTCCACATTTTGGGCATTTTATCTTATCCCCCATCTTATTTCAGTGGGCCCATTTAGCTATTCTAGCCGGAGTGTAATACATCATACAGGTAATACATGCTTGCTGGAGTTGTAGCCTAACAGAATGGACCGAGTCCTTAACATAGCCTAATACTTGTTCAATCATTCTAGGTGAGACCATTGTCCCCAAAGTTTGAGTCCAACTTTCCGCTAATTTCTCACTGCCCAATGGTCTGAAACAATGTAGAAGAGCATACATTGAGCCAATGAGAGATCTACAGCCTGATTCATCAAGCCGAAATCGGCTCGCCATGGGCCAGATTCTGAGAATCTGGCCCTTTGCGAGCGCTATTTTTGCATTTGGGATTCATCATCCCAAATGCAAAAATCGGTAATAGCGATTTTGCAATTTTGCGAGGAATTACATTTAAAGAATCTCTATTTGAGATTCCTTAAATGCAATTCATCATCCATTTAAAAATTGCGAATTCGCAATTTCGGCCCGCTATTTACCGTGAGGTCAAACCTCGTGGTAAATAGCGAAAACTTAGAAAAATGCTTTTAAAAGCATTTTTCTAAGTTGCATGTTGCAAACGCACATGTCCTTTGGACATGTGTGTGCGCAACACCTGTCACCTTTGGACACCCCTGGCACCCTTTAAATCGCTATCTTATTTGCGATTAGCTAATTGCTAATCGCCAATAAGGAATACTCCCCATTCATTCCTATGGGCCTTTTGGCCCATAGGAATGAATGGGGAGTTATTCCTTATTGGCGATTAGCAATTTGCTAATCGCAAATAAGGATTGTGTAGGAATCGCAATTCTTTTTGCGATTCCTACATGAATCCCGTTTTGCGAGTCTGTAATAGCGATTCCTTATGAATCGCTATTATAGACTTGCAAAACGGGTCTATGATGAATCAGGCTGTTAGACTTCTCCCTATAAATACAATCCCAGACTGTTGTATGTCTTATTTACGGCCACATTAGAAGCAAGATAATCCTTAATCTGTAAATATATTTTTTTAAATGGTCCGGACGTTTATAGGCCAGTCTTAAATTTTCAAATGATTTGATCCCTCTATCATATAAATCGCCCAAGCAGTTTACTCCATAGTTCGCCCAAATGTTACCCGCTTGATCCTTAAATACCTCAGGAAAAGTGGGATTCTCCCACAATGGGTAGTTTTTATGGAATATCGGTAGGTTGCACCTAGTAGACATTGCTTGCCAAATATAAACAATATCCTTTACGGTCTTAAATTTTACCCTTTTAAAATAGCTCGGATCTCTAATTCCATAAAAAAATGTATCCCTCTGATTCCCAAGCATAAACATAAACACAAAATCAGACTGATCTAGGCCAAGCAAGCTACGAAAACGACCCGTAAAAGCGGCCCAGAAATACATTTTGAACTCTGGGAGCCCAAGCCCATCTTGATCATATGTAGCTTTGAGCAGCTCAATTGCCCTCCCCAAATAAAACTACTAAAAACCCACTCTAATTTTTTTTCTTTAATGTGTTGGGGACTTTCAAAGGAATAGAATGAAACAAAAATAGAAATTTAGGCAATATTTTCATGTTGATCAGGTTACATCTACCTAATAGGCCTAACGGGAGCCTATGCCACATTTTTAACAATTTAGTAGTTTCTTTTAGCAAGGGTGCCTAATTTAGATCTATCATCTGATTAATCTTAGCCATTATCTTTAAGTTACAGTAAAACAAGATCCAGTGATGGAGTTCTGAATCCCAAAAGTAGTGAGTACCTGAGTTTTGTCAGCATTCAATTTGTAGCCTGCAACTTTGCCAAATTTGCCTGCTTCTACCTTAACACTCATTACAGCTTCCTCTGGTTTGATTGCATAGACTGCAATATTGTCTGCATAGGCTGTGATCTTTAGTTTAGTTTTGTCAGCTTCTAGAGGTTTAATTTGTGTGCATTTCGTAGTGTGCCCAGGAATGGCTCTATATAAAGAGCGAATAATAACGGGGACAGGGGGCATCCCTGCCTTGTCCTGCACAAAATCAGAAATGGAGGTGAACACATTCCCTCATACGACAACTTGGCCTGTGGATTACAATATAGAGCCCGTACGCAGGACCGAAATTGAGGCCCAAGACCAATTTTGCCCAGTACGGCCCATGAGAAGTCCCACCTGACTCGTCGAAGGCCTTTTCGGCGTCTAATAATATCATACTGAAATCGATTCCCTTCTTATCTGCATATTTGAATGCCCCAATGGCCATATTGACGTGAGCAGTGGTGTCCCTCCCAATAATGAACCTGTGTTGTCTATCAGAAACTAGTCGTGGCATAAGTGGAGCTAGGTGAGTTGCCAAGATCTTTGAAAAGACCTCTGCGTCACTTTTGATAAGTGAGATAGGCCGATAGGACCCGCATTCTGTTGGAGATTTGCCCTTTTTTAAGAAAAACACTATTTGTGTTGTATTCCACGATTCCGGTACCTGCCTGCTTACTGCCACTGATTGTATCACTCTACACATAGGCAGCAATAATACTCTTTTAAAAGATTTATAAAATTCTAATGGCAGTGAATCAACTCCAGTCGCCTTCCCCGTTGGTAAAGTTGTCAAAGCCAGTTCCACTTCTTCTATAGACACTATGTCTTCTAATTTAACTGCTTCCTCCTCATCAGCTATTGGTATGCCGCTATCCTCGATATAGCTCAATATATCTTCCTGTATTCGGGTCCAATGTAAGGGAGTAAAGTTTCTGATAGAATAAGAGAAATTGCTTCAAAATAGCTGAAGGTTCAGTACGCATATGTCCATCTAAGCCCCTTAAAGCACTGATCTTAGTTTTTGCTTTTGCCTCTGCAAACTGATAGGCCAGGACCTGCCCTGTATGATCCCCATATTCGTATCTTTCTAGTCGCTGTTTAGTAAAGCTAGCTGCCATTTTTTCCCCAAGAGTCTTCTTCACTGATACTCTTGCATCTATTAACCCCTTCCATGCTGATGACAGCCCCCAGCCGTCATGCACTATGGTGCTCGTGTGCTGATGACGGCTGGGGGCCGTCATAAACCCGCCCACTCGCGATTCTGCCGCACAGGCGCAGAATCGCTGCCGCATGGAAGGGGTTAATGATAGAAGCAGAGTATCCTGAGAGCCTGATCTTTATTTACTACCTCTGTATGCTGCACCTCAAAATTATGTAAAGTGCTTAGCAGAGACTCTGTTTCGTTTCTGCATTTCTTATTCGTATCATAAATATTTTTTTTGTGTAATACCACGAACAAACACTTTCATTGTATCCCATACAAGCGTCGGCGAAGCTGTTCTTGATTTAACTCTGAAGAACTCTTCCAGTTCCCTGGCCGTATTATCTAAGTAGTCGCTATCTGTCAGCAGATATCTTGGAAATGAAAATGGTCTAGTCTCCCTCTTTACTACATCAACCCGGAATACTAGCATAATAGGTTTATGGTCCAATGTTACACAGGGGTATATTTCCGTTTCTGATGTTCTGATTAAACCGTCTGATACCCAAATCATATCAATCCTTAAGTAACATTTATGGGGCGTAGAAAAATCTGTATAGCCCGGTGTTGTTAAATATTTGTTTCTCCATAGATCTTTAACAGACTGTAGAGGAGGTGCAAGATGGCGAGTTGATGCCGCCACAGAGTTCAGCCAAGTTAGCTCCCACCTGATACCCGAGTGAGATCATCTTACAACTTGTTTTCTTCCCTGGGTTCCCTGCATAACGCAACGGCTTGGGAGAGAATTGAAAAGAACTGAAATAATTGAAATTGAAATAGTTTACAACTGTGGTTATCTACGTCCTCTCACATGAAGCATGGAAAGAGAACCGAAGTGTTAGTCCTTTGCAAACAGACTCGGGTGTTTGATTTCAGCGTCTCGGCTGCTCTACTGGAAACTCGGAAGCGGGCCTGCGGTCGACTGGCCAGGCCTGGTTTTTGCTGTTGCTCCAGTGGCGGCGATGGCAGCTATATAATCAGCTTCTCTATCGTCGGTTTCCCCCTCATCTCAGGTCAGGAGGATGGCAACAAAAACGGCTCCAAGGAGTACTCGCGCCGGAAGGAATGTCGGTGCAGGAGCGGGAGCAGGAGAGGTGAATATACCGGCGAACGTATCGGATGGCGCTGGAAAACAATCACCTGCAGGCAGCTCAGAGAGGGATAGAGCGCCCGGCAGCCAGCTCGAGGCTCAGTCAGCAGTCACTGGAGCTGGAGCCATCCAAGAAGATAATAATGTTACCACGCCTAATGCTGCGGATACTACACTAAATGTTGCCTTAGATACTGCTACAATTGTAACTACCACTGCAAACGCTACTGTCTCAACGGCTTCAGGTGATGCGATAGACATTGGCGATGATGCTATAAACGTTTTTAGGTCTCGCCTGTCGATGCGCATGCGCATCGAGCAAGCGAGACTATGGGGGCTTATCCACTCTTTATCCAACTTGCAAGGAATCGTGGCGATTCCTTGCAGTGCCCGTGACTTTTAAGCTCAATGCGCATGCGCATTGAGCTTAAAAGCGCGTGCACATCAGTTTCCTCAGCCGCACTCCAGGCCCCTGCTGCTTTCACACCCCCTCCCCGCTCCGCCCCCTCCCCTGCCCGCTGTCTGTTCGCCGTCTGTTCCCTCAGCCGTCTGTACCCTGCTGCTTAACACCCTCTCCCCTGCTCCGCCCCCTCCCCACCATGTCGCATTTCTCCTCCCCACTCCCCACAGCAATGCCCTCCTAACAACACACAGTGCTCCCTGATGCAATGTACTTATCTTTACTGAACACTGAGCAATTTCTCCTTTCTAATGCCAAGTGGGCCACGCCCCTTGAATTCCGTCTCTTTCCCCCACAACCTGTGAGCCGTGTTTGTGAATCCACAACCTTCCCTTTGAAGGCACGCCCTCTATAACATCTCCACACGTGTGTTGCTGGTTGCTGTAACGCAATAACACTCAGTCATCCTCGTGTCGTATGTTCTTTGGCTCGCACAACGAGAGCATCGGAAGCAAACAGAAACCGTTGGCAGCGTACCTTCCCCTTCTTCAGAAATAAGTGTTTTGCTTAAAAGTACTTCACAGCGTTACAACGCAGGTTTTCAGCACTACCGACAGCATTTCTTACTCCATGTCTCGTGCTTGGAATGTGGGGCACGTGCTTCTGGCGTCTACGGGCCTTCCACCGAGTTCACATGATATCATTTTAAATCGCACCGTTTAGTTTGGTTTGGGTATCATGATTCACGAAGAAGATTGTTTACACGGAATTTAGCAAGCCTGGTGTTCCTTTTATGGAGAACATCGGATTAAGCAAAATACAATGAACTTGTTTGTTCTGTTCGTTTGTCATGATGCTTTGATTACTTAACACCATTATCAAGTTTAGAGACTAATTAAATAGCAAAAAAGAAATCAGACCAAGGAAACTAGTTTATTGTAATCTTCAATTCAAATTGTGTATTCTAGGAAATAGTTTAGAGATATGGCATTATTATCTTGAACGATTTGGATTTTTTGAAACAATATATTTGTTTCAGCCTGCATTGAAAAGTATAGTTCGCGAATCTCGAAACTTTACAATCTCTCTCCATGCAGATCAGAGTGCTACAGAGCCCGCCGGGGCAATACGCCCTCACCCTCACTCACCCTCACTCACCCTCACTCACCCTCAACCCCTCACCCTCACTCACCCTCACCCTCACTCACCCTCACTCACCCTCACTCACCCTCACCCTCACTCACCCTCACCCTCACTCACCCTCACTCACCCTCAACCCCTCACCCTCACTCACCCTCACTCACCCTCACCCTCACTCACCCTCACCCTCACTCACCCTCAACCCCTCACCCTCACTCACCCTCAACCCCTCACCCTCACCCTCACTCACCCTCAACCCCTCACCCTCAACCCCTCACTCTCACTCATCCTCACTCACCCTCAACCCCTCACCCTCACCCTCACTCACCCTCACCCACCCTCAACCCCTCACCCTCACTCACCCTCAACCCCTCACCCTCACTCACCCTCACCCTCACTCACCCTCAACCCCTCACCCTCACCCTCACCCTCACTCACACTCACTCACACTCACCCTCACCCTCACTCATCCTCACCCTCACTCACCCTCACTCACCCTCACCCTCACTCACCCTCACCCACCCTCAACACCTCATCCTCACTCACCCTCACCCTCACTCACCCTCAACCACTCACCCTCACTCACCCTCACCCTCACTCACCCTCACCCTCACTCACCCTCAACCCCTCACCCTCAATCCCTCACCCTCACTCACCCTCACCCTCACTCACCCTCAACCCCTCACCCTCACTCACCCTCAACCCCTCACCCTCACTCACCCTCACCCTCACCCACCCTCACCCTCACTCACCCTCAACCCCTCACCCTCACTCACCCTCACTCACCCTCACCCTCACTCACCCTCACTCACCCTCACTCACCCTTACTCACCCTCACTCACCCTCACCCACCCTCACTCACCCTCAACCCCTCACCCACCCTCACTCACCCTCAACCCCTCACCCTCACTCACCCTCAACCCCTCACTCACCCTCACCCTCACTCACCCTCACTCAGCGCAACCACAGCATCTTCACTAAATATATTTAATAAACTTTAAGCTATTGGCAATATAAAATAAAATCCATTTTATTTACGTATTAATTAATAATTGTTTTTTAAAGCCATTGATTTTTTTTATATCAATACATATAAGTCACATATAAGTCCCATTAATGCAAAACATGTTGCTTTACAAATGCTAGAGGTGTCACATTTACAAAAATTATAACTATTGATTTTGTAAAGAAGAAAGCTATTAATTTAGCTATTTAGAAAAAACAACACATAAATAAAAAACAAAAAAATAAAAAACACCTATAGCTCAAACTTTACTACTGCGAGACCTATTGCATTTCCAATGCTTGTTTCAGCTGCCACTGTTACTTTCTCAGAGCCGTTAGAATCTACTGGTGTTACTGTTAACGATCATATAGCTCTGCCTCTGCCTCCATCGGCTGCTGATGGCTGTTTGAATTCACCTGATACTGATGTGGGTACAGGGGGTGGATGTTCCCTGGGAGTCAGATTGCGCATGATGGAACTGCCCAATTGAAAAGAGTGGCAGATTTAGGGGCAATAGTCTGCAGTGCTAAAGATAAAATTACCGTGGATACTACCGTTGAGGAGAGAGATGAGGAGGACCTGGAGGCGGACTCATTTGATGATATTGAAGACCCTACGGAACTCTCAACGGCATCAACGGATACTAATTTCCTGTTGAGACAGGCAGTCACATTGAAATCCGACCTAACTCTCCGGTAAAAGTATGCACTGTAATCTTCTTTGTTACATCTGACTTAAGTAAGGCTATGATGGACAGACGATGGAAGCTACACCAATATATAGTTTCGATAAAGGCTTTGGGTGCGCAGGTTTTTTTACAAGAACCTGCACGCTTAAAAGTTTATAAGAATGGCCATACCTATTTTTTTTCAGGAGAAAAGGAAATCGAGCAGGCAATGGCTAAGTGGAAAACGGAGGCTGGATCACAAAAGTAGAATGGGGGTCATAAATCATGGGCATCAGAAGCTTTTCAGTATGGCCTCAAATTAAAAATTAAATCTCATTCAGCTTATGTTTAGTTTAGGCTTAGCTGGTGTCTGGGTATTTCTGTTATAGGGCCAGAGGGTGGCATCCGGTATTAATATATGCATTTCGCAAAGGGATGGATAGTTATATATCTGAGTGGTTAACTTTGGCTAACTTAGACCTTAATTCAGGGGGAGGGAAAAATCTTTGATCACATGATGAGGGTGTGCGGGGGAGAGCATTATGGTTGAAGCTCTGTAGGGGCTGCCTAGCTAGCGGCAGCTGGGTAAAGGGGGGAATCCTCTTCCACAAGATAGGGTGGGGCTGATTGTGGAGGGAGGGAGGGGAAAGGAGGGCAAAAAATGTCATCATTAGGGCACTGTAGGCTATTAGCTCTTTCTTTTCTTTTTGGTTCTACTTTTTTAATTTTCCCTTATCTGAAAGGCAAGATAGTAAAAATAAACTGAGTAATGGCTATGGAGGTACTAAAGGGGGTACAGGCAAAGGTTAGGAAAACTTATCATAGATAAGGTTAAATGCATGGTCTGGAATGTGGTTGGTCTCATTAGTACTATTAAACGTAAGTTAGTCCGGGAGGAGCTGAGAATGTACTTACCTCATTTAGAAGCCATAACAGAAACACATATTGCTTATAAAGACCGTAACTTGCTAAAACAATTGGGGCACCAGATTATTACATGCTCCACTCAATCAATATCTTTAAAAGGAGTAGCTATTCTCAAAGATAAGTGGTTTAATGGTAGAGTGCTAAAAAGCCATTCAGACTAACGTGGCCGCTGGGCACTCGCTCAGCTGGAGAAAGAAGGTAAAAATGTTGTGATGTGGGCAGTATATGGCTTTAATGTGGAAGATCCTGCAATTTTTTAACATCTCAGTTTAGAATTGCTGAATTGGGAGGGGGAAAACTGATAATGGGGGATTTCAACTGCGTCATAGACTGTGGCTTAGACTCTTCTGGTATACTGCATTTCCAAGGTTATCCAAGGGCTTGTGTGTGCTTGCCTCCTATTGAAAGACTCAGGGCCATCAAAAATGTCATCTGCAGCATCTGTGAGCTCCACTGCTGGGAGTACTGACCTGCCAAGTGGTGGTTCTGGGCCCTTCAAAGTGGTTCTGCCGCTTAAAGACTTGAAAATCCATGCATCGCACTCCCAGTGCCATATTTTCAATCACAAGCTTGATTTGCGGTTGAAAAACCAACTCATCCCCATGGTGCGACTGAAAAATGATACTGTGCCTGTTGGCAGACTGAAGAACTGGAAGGCGCCAACCCCCATCGGGGAATGGCGTCGTTAGTGGCAGCCAAAGGGCCGACCCGGAGCCGGGTCACTTCCGGTTTGCGTGACCCGGAAGTGAGCGTCGCGTCAGGACCAATGGGAACAAAGGACGAGGTACGCCCCGGAAGTGTTAGTAGGGCGCGAGGCTTAAAAGCCCGCGACCAGCCTGGAGGCCCCCTCTTTGTCCGCTGATCATCCAGGAGTCGGACGTCTCCAAGAGAAGACATCGTGGGAGCATCGCGTTGGAAGTATACAGCGAGAGTTACCCCGACTCGTGGTTTAGGTTAGCGGGCCTTGCAGTGTGTGCTAGATTTCCTTACTTTTACAGCCTTTCGTGCTTAGTTCTGGATTTAAATGTTGTTGGCAGGGGGGGGGGGTTTGCCGCGGTACATCCTCGTGTCCGGAGTGGAGGGCGAGCGTTGGCGCTCGATCATCCGATTGCCTGGGGCCCGGGCCCATCCGTGGCGCGGTGGGCCTAAAAAGCCGTTTGCGTCTCTCGATAAGTTTTAACGTTGTTTTCTTTAAGTGCAGGATGCCGTCGAAGAAGGTACCAAAGGGTAAACAACCCGCAGCCAAGAAGGAGGAATTCCTTGCCTTTACGGAGCTGCTGGAGTTCACAAGAGAGAAGGGCATGGATTGGGTACTTAAGAATATGAGAGATGGGGCTAAAGCAGATGCGAACTCTCAGGAGGAGAGGGGGAGAAGCAAAAGAACGAAGCAGACCCCAGAAAAGCTTAGAAGCTCGACAAGAGGCAAGCGGTCTAGGCCAACGGAGTCACAACCAGTATCACCAGGTGAGGAGGAGGCGCCAGAGACAATTGATTCGAACTCAGGCGCAGAAAACGACCCAGATGACGCCGATGGGCAGTACGAGGCAACTAGGCCTACGCTGATAGGAGGGTTCCCCGTCACTTCTGTGGGGGGGTCCGGTCCGCACGGTATGTTACCGCCAGTAGTGGCACAGCCGGGTAGCGGAGTGTCGCAAGTTTGGGTTCAGCCCGGGGGGGTCGCTCAGTTACCAGGGATGCAATTATATGGGTCGCATGGTCAGGCGATAGGTAACAGCCCGGTAAGCTCAATGATCCCTGCTTACCCAGCTCACGGGTCCCCCTTAGCGATGACCGCTTTCTCTAATCTAGGGTGTCCAAGTCAGGGCTCAAGGGCGAATGCAGTGGGGGAGGTTGCGGGTCCCTTTAATGGCCAGATGCATGGAGGGTTTGGGGGGCAGCCAGCTGGTTCCCCATTATTAGCTTTCAGCCCTCTAATGTTTGGTTCTTCCTCGATGACCTTATCGCCATCCGCGGGGATAACTTGGCATGTACCAGCAGATATGAAGGACAGGATACTCAGAGGCGAATACATAGAAGTGTTCGACCTTATCAACGCGGGGGTGGCGGCCGGAAAGCCCAAAGCCGGAAAGGAGGGAGATTACAATCAGAAGAAATCATGGGTAGAATGGTCCATGAAGAATTGGATCACGGGATTTGCAATATATGCCGCTGTTATGCTTGAGAAATATCCTGTTTTAGGCCCACAAATGATGAGTTATATATCATTGATACATGGAGCGGCAACGGAGTTTCCAGGCCAGGGGTGGCTGAAATACGATAAAATGTTCAGGCAGATGAAGGCAGTGCACCCGGGTATAGCATGGGACCAACGGGAGATTAATTTGTGGCATACAGTCTTTTATTCCACCCCTTCAACGCCTACCCCAGTGCCCTCAACTCAGAGCCAGTCCTTTCGGACTGACAAAGGGGTCGGTGAGAAAAAACAGGCCTGCTGGCAGTTTAATAGAAATGAGTGTACCAGGGGGGTCTCGTGTAAATTCAAACACTGCTGTTCCTACTGCGGGGGTACCTCTCATCCCGAGATTAGGTGTTTTAAGAAAACCGGTAACCCCAAAGAACAAGCCAGCCACAGTGCCCCAAAAGGAAAGCCAGCTAAGACCTCTGACAAAACTACCAACTCCAATTAAACGGCATGTCCTGACACACCTCCTCAGTAAATACGATAATCTTGGGGAGGCTCAATTCCTACGGCAGGGTTTTACAATTGGCTTTCGCATCCCGTCTTCAGCCCCACCTTCCAATGTCCCACCTCGCAATCAAAGCTCAGTGTTACAGAATATGGAGGCAGCCCGAGAAAAGATCATGAAGGAGGTAGCGTTGGGGCGGGTTGGGGGTCCTTTCACAGAACCACCTACCCATAATCTGGTTTGCTCCCCTTTGGGTCTAGTTCCGAAAAAGGAGGAGGGTAAATTCCGTCTGATCCATAATCTGTTGAGTCCCCCAGGGCTTTCAGTCAACGATAAGTTAGACCCGGATCTGTGCTCAGTGAAGTATACCAAATTCGACACGGCTGTTGAGAAATTGCAGGCATTAGGGGAGGGAGCTCTAATGGCTAAAGCCGATATTGAATCAGCCTTTCGATTACTGCCCGTGCACCCGGACGACACCAGGTTCTTGGGCTTCACATTTGACGGTAACTATTTTCTGGATTTGTGCATGCCTATGGGGTGTTCTATTGCCTGTGCAGTTTTTGAAACTTTCGCAAGGTTCCTAGAATGGGCGGTCGAGCAGTTTCTGGCCTCGGACAACTCACATGCTGTAGTCCACTACCTGGACGATTTTCTGTTCATGGGTCCCGAGGGTTCCCAGTCGTGCAGGAAGGCCCTGCTGGGCTTCCAGCGCTTGGCTGAGGCGCTCGGAGTACCTTTGGCGGCGGAAAAAACCGAAGGCCCGACCACGTGTTTGACCTTCCTGGGCATAGAGATTGATACGACAGCAGGAGTGTGCAGGCTGCCAAAAGTCAAGGTCGATGCCTTTAGGGCCGCTATTGATGGCTGCCTGGGGGCAAGGAAGGTAACCTTACATCAGCTACAAGTTCTTCTGGGTCAACTAAACTTTGCTCTGCGGGTCATTCCTATGGGCAGGGCCTTCTCCAGGAGTATAGCGAGGGCGATGTCTGGATTGCGGGCCAAACACCACAGAGTGAGGCTCTCAGCCACAGTTAGAGAGGATCTTATGATTTGGAGAAGTTTTTTGAGGGACTTCAATGGCACGGTATTGTGGCGAGCAGCCTGTTCTTCTAATACGGATCTTGAGCTGTTCACCGACGCTGCAGGTAGTATTGGTTTCGGAGCTATATTCGGTCAAAAATGGTGTATGCAGTGCTGGCCAGATGACTGGATTGAGCGAGGCTTGACTACTAACATTTCCTTCCTTGAACTTTTCCCCATAGTGGTGGCTTTGCACTTGTGGGGAGATCTGCTGGCAAACAAGAGTATAGTGTTCTGGTCAGACAATATGTCCGTAGTCATGGTGATTAATAGCCAGAGGGCCACCTGTGCTTGGGTACTCAGGTTGTTGAAGGAATTGGTTTTGCAATGCTTGAGCCATAATGTCCAATTCACTGCTAAACATGTTCCAGGTGTCGAAAACAAAGCGGCTGATGCATTGTCTCGTTTTAAGTTAACAGAGTTCCGGGAGCTTTGGCCCCAGGCGGAGACGTCAATGTCAGCCTTCCCAGCGGAGCTATGGAAGTTTGGTGCCCCACAGCCCCCGAGTTGATATCTGCATCCTTGGCTCCAAGGACTATGAGTATGTATCAGAGGTCATGGGAGTCGTATATGGCATACCTGAGGGGTGTGGGTGTAGCGGACATCTTTGCCCCCCAGAGTGTATTAGGCTTCATCGTGCAGCAGAAAGAGCAAGCGAAGTCGGTAGCATTCATGAAAAGGCAGTTGTCGGCTTTAGCATTTTATGCGGGTCTACGGGGGTGTCGGATCCGACTAAAGACCAGAGAGTTAGAAGAGCAATGAGAGGTTGGGAGCGCCTAGCGCCCGGGGAGAAAGATTGTAGGAGGCCGATAGACGTAGAAAAACTGATAAAAATCTTAGGAGCTCTCCCTTTCGTTTGTTTCTCCCAGTATGAGACACAATTGTTCCGGGTGGCCTATACCTTAGCCTTTTGTGGGGCGCTGCGAATTTCAGAATTACTCCCGGCGTCTAAATCAGATAGGGAAGGGGGTCTGAGGTGCTCTGATATAATCGAGTCCAAAGGCGTCCTACGGCTAAGGGTGCGGAGATCGAAGACGGATCCGCTGGGTAGAGGTACCTGGTTACAACTGGGTAGAGTAGAGGGTGAGCCCTTCTGTCCGGTCAATTTGCTGAGGGTATTTCTCCAAGTCAGGCCCCAGGGAACTGATGATAGACTCTTGATTCATGAGAATGGGTTACCCCTTACCAGGTTCCAGTTCACTCGGGTAGTAAAAATGGCCTTGGCACGGATCGGAGTGGATCCGGACGAATTTACATCACATTCATTTAGAATTGGAGCAGCGACAACGGCTGCTGGCCTCGGCCTACCCGAACAGGTAATCAAAAGGTTGGGTCGCTGGAAATCATCTTGTTATGAACGTTATATCCGCCCGCAACTAGTCTGACGTATCTTTCGTTTGCGTTCTTTTTTGTGAGAATCGACTGCCTGTATCTCTTCACATTTACTCTTCATATTTACTTTAGGTACCTCCTCTAAGAGAACCCAAATCTGTTGGTGCGGCCACTCCTTCATTCGCAGGGCCGGGGCGCACTTCGAAAAGACACTCAGGGACAGGGTGACTATGATGCGAGGTTGTGACCATCATTGGGTGGGAATAGGCGGGCAGCGCCTAGCGGACGTCCCGAGGGATGTAAAAGCGGCTCTGGCAAAAGGCATGCCTTCGCCAGACGTATTCGTGTTGCACTGCGGAGGCAACGACATGATTCCAGGCGGGAGGAGAGAAGTGAAGGAATCCCTATTCTCTACCCTAGCAGCAATCAAAAACATTTTCCCAGAAGCTATAGTACTGTGGTCGGAAGTCATCCCGAGACTCGCGTGGGCTCGGGGCGCACCCATGAAGGCAATAAACAGATCTGTCAAAAGACTGAACCAATCGGTGGCGGAAATCCTGAAACAATCGAGTATTAAAGCGATTCGCCATAAATTAATTCAGGCAGAAAGGCCGGAGTTATATGCAAAGGACGGAGTCCACCTGTCGGAGACGGGTATGGAGATATTTATAGAAACAGTCCTAGGAGCCGTCTCCGAAGCTCTTGAGCGCAGGGGGGGGAGGTCGAGTCCGCCAGTAAGCTCCTCGTCCTGTGGCGGGGTTCCGGACAAGAATACCACGGGAACTTCTTGTCTAGAGACAGTTAACTGAACAGGTTTGCTAAATCAGTATGGACTCTGGGCTGGCGGGAGAGTTGGGGCCGACCTGCTGGTGGCCTTGGCTTTTCAGCCCTACCCCAGAGGCCGCTGGTTGCCCAAGTGGGCGCTTTCCTCACCTGCGGCTCTGTTGACCAGAAGGGGGTTAACGTTATGGGGCAGGTGATCTGGATTGTGGCCTGCTGGCGCAACCCTGAAGTCAAATAAAAGGCCCAGTGGAATGGGCGGTGAATGTATATATTGTATTATAAGTGCAAGTTTATGCTTAAATACTGTTTTGGAATATGTACGAATAAATAAAGAGATTGGTGGGTCAATGAGGTAATTGACCAGAGAACTTAATTTTTAATAAACAAGCAGCACACTGCAGAAAATCAAGTACGACTCCAGAGTTTTGATGTGGGGTTGGGTCCTTGTAAAGCATGCAGTGTGGCGGGGGGAGAATGCACTTTGTCTGCCATCTATGGAAGGCACCAACCCCCATCGGGGAATGGCGTCGTTAGTGGCAGCCAAAGGGCCGACCCGAAGCCGGGTCACTTCCGGTTTGCGTGACCCGGAAGTGAGCGTCGCGTCAGGACCAATGGGAACAAAGGACGAGGTACGCCCCGGAAGTGTTAGTAGGGCGCGAGGCTTAAAAGCCCGCGACCAGCCTGGAGGCCCCCTCTTTGTCCGCTGATCATCCAGGAGTCGGACGTCTCCAAGAGAAGACACCCACCCACCCATCCCTATTAATAAGGATTCGATTAGGGCAATAGCGGGGTTCCGGACAAGAATACCACGGGAACTTCTTGTCTAGAGACAGTTAACTGAACAGGTTTGCTAAATCAGTATGGACTCTGGGCTGGCGGGAGAGTTGGGGCCGACCTGCTGGTGGCCTTGGCTTTTCAGCCCTACCCCAGAGGCCGCTGGTTGCCCAAGTGGGCGCTTTCCTCACCTGCGGCTCTGTTGACCAGAAGGGGGTTAACGTTATGGGGCAGGTGATCTGGATTGTGGCCTGCTGGCGCAACCCTGAAGTCAAATAAAAGGCCCAGTGGAATGGGCGGTGAATGTATATATTGTATTATAAGTGCAAGTTTATGCTTAAATACTGTTTTGGAATATGTACGAATAAATAAAGAGATTGGTGGGTCAATGAGGTAATTGACCAGAGAACTTAATTTTTAATAAACAAGCAGCACACTGCAGAAAATCAAGTACGACTCCAGAGTTTTGATGTGGGGTTGGGTCCTTGTAAAGCATGCAGTGTGGCGGGGGGAGAATGCACTTTGTCTGCCATCTATGCTGCAGCCCGAGTCTATAGCACCATGTCTCCTACATCCGAGACCCCCGCTCCAACTTCGATGCAAGCCCTGCTGTGTGGGTGAATTAATCGAAGCATCACCTGTTTGCGACAGGAAGAATCTATGTTTAAAAGCCACACATCTACTGTCAGAACCTTAATTACTGTAGATTACTACGCCGGAACAGAGATGCTAGTTCCCGAATCCACCCCGACAGCAACTTAGAGCTTGGTGTGACAAGTCTCAAAAGAGGCTATCATGGGGGAAGTGGAAAAGTGGATAAAATAACAAAAGAGAGAAGAGACTGTCCTGGTTGGTTTCTTCTTGAGTCTGTCCTGCAGAATTCTACAGTGGCTGAAACCTGCGGGCAAGAATTACATCAACATATATTTATTTCTGCTCTGTCCTGTTCTCCCTTCTTAAACTCTCTATGTCTCACTACCTTACCCTACGACTTCCAGAACTCAGCTACTCTTCTATATCTTATTAGTGTTCTTGTGTTGTGTGCTGGTATTCTAGGATGAGACTTTCTCCTGTAATTAGAAAATACTCTTTTAAATCACTGTCAACCTTCTATTGTCTTTTAACCTCATCTCTTCGTTTGTCTCACTTACTTTTCTATTTTCTGTTATTCTCTTCTTTTAATTTCCTTGCTCTCTGCCTCTTTCGTGCAGTATCCCTCTCGAGCACACCTGTAAAATATTTGCATAGATTTTTTGCGCCTTGCTTACTTATTAACTCTCTGTAATTAATTTTCTTATCTTGAATTCACCTACTTTATTTTTAGTCTTTTCCTAATGGTATTCATTCCTCTGTAACTTCTCTCATTATCTTTTCAGGTCCTGACTCTTCTGCTTGTATACGTTTACAGCTGAATGACAAGAACGCTGCTCCTTTTCCTGGGTAAGTACTGTTCCTTACTCTAATAACTATTTACAATTCACGTTTGTATTACTGTCATACATACCTGATACTTCTTCTTTTCCTTTTTAGTGTCCTGATTTCTCTGCGCACTACTCAGACTGACTGGACTACGGTTTTCGATTCGGTAAGTGGTTATTTTCGAAATACATTAGTACTTTCGTTTCGCTAGCATGAATTACCTATTGGCACTTAGTTCTCGTCGTTTTCTCTCTTGCAGGTGTTCCGGTGATAGCGCAGCAGCGTCTCCGTCGACACGGTAATGATTTCCTCACAAAGACGGAAACCAGCTGCTCTCACGTTTTCCTGTTTGATTCTTCTCTTTGGGATCACTGGAAATGCTGCTCGATGCTCCGATAAATATTTCCTGACAAGTTCGGTGATCTTCGACTCTCTGACTAAGAACGTTACAACAATTAATGAAGGCACTCCTGACTACCTCCCTAACGTGGTCGAATCCTTGGTGAAGTGCGCAGTTCTCAGACAGCGCGAGCCTCAACTGGACTCTGCCGCGTTCTCTGCTGGGCACTAGAACATTAACTGTAACTCAATCCTGGTGACCTTTTTAGGGGCCTTTTTCGAGTTAGCTCTGACCAGGTGTTCTTGATAGCTTGGGACTTGCTATTCTTAATCCTCCCATGTGTTATTAACTCTATCTGCACCCTGGGAGTCCTGACAGTACCCTCCAACAAGGTAGATTCTTCCCTCCGGGGTTTGGTTGGGAACCGTCGATGAAAGGTCTTAACCAATCTTGAGGCATAAACATCTTCTTCTCGTTCCCAAGATCTTTCCTCCGGTCCATAACCTTTCCAGTCTACTATAACTCCCCTTTTTGCATCTTGGAGTCGAGGATTTCTTTGACTTCAAACTCGGTACCAGTCTCTAGTTGAAGGGGTCTTGGGGGCAAGTTTTTTCGCAAGTTCTCTGGGACCTTCTTTAACAAAGACATGTGGAAAACTGGGTGGATCTTCAGCCTTGTTGGTAATTGGAGTCGATAAGTCACCTGATTGATCTTTTCTTCTATAAGGTACGGACCAATAAATCTCGGTTGGAACTTCCGATTCCCTTTTAGCCTCAGATTTTTGGTACTTAACCAAACCTTATCTCCGATTTCCAATAGAGGCCCTACACGTCTCTTCCTGTCTGCATAAGTCTTATATTTTTCCTTAGCTTGCTTTAGATTTTCTATTGCACTCTTATGCACCTGTTCTAATTGTGTCACAACTTCCTCTACTGCTGGAACTGAGATTTCAGTTTGTCTGAGTGTTGAATTTGGATGTCTCCCATAATTCATGAAGAAAGGGGAAAAACCGGTGGACACATTTCTTGCATTGTTGTGGGCAAACTCTGCAGCCCAGAGATAGTCCGACCAGTTCCCGTCCTGTTTCAAAAGAAACAACCTCAAGTACTGTTCCAGTTCTTGATTCACCCTCTCAGTTTGGCCATCAGTCTCTGGGTGGTAACTGGTGGAAAACCGGACTTCAGTACCCAAACCTTCCATAAATGCCTTCCAAAAATGGGAAATGAACTTTGGGCCCCTGTCAGTTATCACTATTTTAGGGATTCCATGAATTCTCACTATCTGAGCGCTAAAATGAGTCGCCAACTGTTTAGCCGTCGGCACTCCCTTCAGAGCTGTGAAGTGAGCCATTTTAGAAAAGGAATCTACCACTACTAAGATGGTATTGTAACCCTGACTAAGGGGTAAATCGGTAATGAGGTCTAATGTGACGGTGTGCCAGGGATAAGGTGGAGTGGGCAAGGGTAAAAGCAACCCTTTTGGGGCCTGCCTTTCGGATTTTCCCTGAGCGCAAATCTCGCAAGTCTTGGCATACTGCTCAATACTTATAGACATTTCTGGCCACCAATAGTGTCACTGGATCAGCTCTTTGGTCTTTGCCTCCCCCTTATGTCCCACCAACTTCGCATCATGGCATTCCTTAACGATCTGCTGCTGCAATTCTTTAGTGGGTATATACAAGGCTCCTTGGTAGTAGGGCAGCTGATTACGGATCTCTCTTCCTTCCTTCTTCACCCATTCTTCCAAGGACTTTTCATCCATTGCTTCCGAGATACTATGTTCTAGATCAACTGAAGTGATTGCTCCAATAATTCTCTCACTTGGAATAATTGACTGATTTCCTATAAGAGTTTTTTGATTCTCTGTGTCAATCCTGGATAAGGCATCTGCTTTTCCATTTTGGGCCCCTGGTCGATAAGTGATGACGAAGTCATAGTCAGTGAAATATAGTGACCATCGCAACTGCCTTGGAGTTAAGGTTCTAGCTGTCTTGAGGAATTTCAAATTTCTATGGTCTGTGTATACAGTGACTTGATGCTGTGCCCCCATCAAGTGATGCCTCCAATCCTTGAATGCGTCTTTTATGGCCAATAACTCCTTCTCTGTGATCGTATAATTTACTTCCGCCGGGGTTAATTTCCTTGATCTATAGGCTACTGGATGTAGCTGCCCGGTTAGCTTACTTCGTTGGGATAAGACTCCTCCCACTGCTTGATCAGAGGCATCAGTTTCTACGTAGAAGGGTTCAGTCGGATCTGCATGTTGTAGGATGGGGGGTGATGTAAAACTTTCCTTCAGGGATTGGAAGGCTTCTTCCGCATCTGTGGTCCATTCAAATTTGAGCCCCTTCTTCAATAGACGGGTGAGCAACAACATCTTATGTGAAAACTCACTAATGAACCTTCGGTAGAAATTGGCAAAGCCAATAAAACTTTGTACTTCCTTGACACTCGCAGGAGACTTCCAGTTGATTACTGCTTCGATCTTCTTTCGATCCATAAGTAAACCAGTTGGTGAATTACAAACCCCAAAAATTCCACCTGAGAAACATTGAAGGCGCATATTTCTAGTTTTACGAAAAGTTTGTTTTCTCTCAACTTCTGTAAAACCCCTCTAAACTGGTCCTGGTGCTTTTCCTCATCCACGGAGTATATAAGGATGTCGTCTATGTACACAATTGCACACTGATCAATGAATTATTTTAGTACGTCGTTTATGAAATGTTGAAAAGCTGCAGGGGCATTGCACAAACCATAGGGCATAACCTGATATTCAAATAGACCGAATCTTGTCCTGAAGGCTGTCTTCCACTCATCTCCCTCCTTCATTCTCACCAGATGGTACGCTCCTCTTAAATCTAACTTTGTGTAGATTTTTGCTCCTTTCACTTGGTCCAGCAAGACTGATATCAGTGGCAATGGATAACGATTTTTTTTGTGATTTTATTGATAGCTCTGCAATCGATGCAAGTCCTCAGATCCCCTTCCTTCTTGGGCATGAAAAATAGAGGCGAGGAGACTGGGGACTGCGAGGGATGGATGAAGCCATTCTCTAGGTATTTATCCAAATATTTCCTTAGATGACAATGTTCCTACTCTGTAAGGGCATATTCTTGACTGCAAGGCAAGTTCGAACCTGGTTCTATTTCAATCTTACAATCGTAAGGTCTGTGTGGCGGTAGCTGCTCAGCTTCCACTTCGTTGAAGCCATCTTCAAAATCTTGGTATTCCTCAGGTATTTCTTGTACGTGGATCACACAGATTGATCCACCAGTCTGACATAACAAATGTGCAGGATTGACCTCTTGCTCCGTTTGCTGACCTTCAAAACAATTTTCTAAACAATAATCCGACTCCATTTTAATGGTCCTTGTACTCCAGTTAATGGTCGGGTTATGTTCGGTGAGCCAGGGAAGTCCAAGGATCAATTGGAATTGAGGGGCATCAATTAGGTTAAACTGGATCTTCTCTTCATGTCCATCATTGGAGATCAGATGAATTAATTCTGTGTGGCTGACTATAGGACCTGAAGACAAATTAGTTCCATCCATTGCCCTAACAGGCTCACTTTTTAACTTCTTGATGGCTCTGATTCCCACCTTGCTCGCAAACTTCAAGTCACAAAAATTTCCGGTGGCTCCTGAGTCTATCACCACCGAGACTTCCATCAGCGTCACATGTCGGAATCTGATTTCCATTGATAAGATTAAATGTGGAGCTGCGGATTGAAGGGTATTGGCTACCCTATGTTCTCCTGAAGTCTGATCTAAGGTCGCATCCACCTGTTCAACTCCTCCAACAGGTGGTGCCGCTAGTTTTCCTTCGGCTTCAAACCCACTTTGAGTTTCTTCGGACAATTACGTACAAAATGGCCTCCAGATCCGCAGTACATACAAAGATTGCTGGCTCTTCTTTTTTCCTTCTCTTCCTTGGAGAGAGGCCCCCGTATAGTTCCAATCTGCATAGGTTCACTACCCTGTTGTCCTTCATAACTTCGTCCTCCTTCCGTTCTGACTCAATCAAACCTTGGAACTACCGATCTAAATTCTTTTTTCTATTCTCCTTTTCTTTTCCCTTGACGGAAATCGATTTCCAGAACCAAGTCTATCTGTTAGGAATAAGTAGGGTTAGGTCAAGTTAGTTCAGGATAGGAAATATGTCATGTATTGATTTCATTATTTCTGGTGAAATATTGTATTGTTAAACTGTTTACTGGTATTTCATACTGGCATTTAGCAATGCTTGTTTTTATAGAGGAATATTGTGTCGCCAAGGCTTGTTGCCAAATTCCAAATGTCACAATGTGTTATGTTTAACCCTTTTGCAACACGTGGAAGCCCTGCCCAAACCGTTCGTTTGTTCCACGTGAAAACACAGGCTCACGTTTTCAAGCGTGCCTTGACATCTATAAAAGCCCCTGCCTGACTCGTGAAAGACGCTTTGCTTGAAGACTTCTGTGTCCTTCACGAGTGTTCCAGCGGAGTTCCAGCTCTCCTTTCCGGCCCTTCTCTTCTTGGTTCCCTGTCCCGTATTACCTGCTTCCCTCTGTCCTTTGTTTTCTTCAGCGCCGTCACGGAGCGAAGAGGAACCTTCAGTGGCCTCTCAAATCCCGAAATTCCGGTTTTCCGACGGAGCGCTTTTTGGACCGGACCTTGTCCAACAGAGATTCCGGCCTCGGCGGAGATCCTTTCCGGGTCCTGTATCCAAGGAGACAGTAAGAAAGAGAAAGTATCTGCGCATTAGGATAGTGCTTTTTAAAAACAAACCTTGATAAATGCAAATCGGACCAAAGTGGAAAAGCATTTCTTTTGGGCATACATTTATGACAGTTCAGGAGTTATATTAACAATTGCATCTGATATGCTTGGAAGATAGCAATAAGGACTAACCCTGGGCGTAGTGTGCGGAGTGGGGCTACGCGGAGGTACGCGAAGTGGGCACAAAACTACGCCCACCCGCGCACTCCGCCTAGCCCCACTACGCGCCGCCCGCCTCCCTCCCGCCCTCCCTAAATACTGCAATAAATGGCTAGAAAGCTTTTAAAAACATTTATCTTGTCCGCCGCGTCCCCGGGGCTCCATCTCGCCGTCCCTGGATTCGCGCCGCCATTTCGAATACTAATGCGCATGCGCGGGCGCAGTATTTAGGGAGGGCGGGAGGGAGGCGGGTGGCGGCCGACTACGCACTGTCTGCGGAGCGTGCGTAGTGCCGCCTGGCTACGCCCGCTACGCAAAATGCGTAGGAGACGGCACTACGCACACTCTGTGCACGGAGCGTAGCTGGCCGCCCACCCCTAATAAGGACCAATATTAGGACAATTCATTCTGAACAATCCAGAAGTTAATGTGTGAAGTGCTTATAATTGACAGTCATTGTAATTGCATATTTACAGTATTCTTAGCAGTGATTTGTAACTGCACAGAAGTATATAACCAAAGATAACAATTCCTGAGGTTGTAAATGTTTAAGGAATTGTAGGTCCTGTCTTGTTTAGTTTATATATATTTTACAGATTCCCAATTACGGCACTAGAAAAAACAAGCAAGGTAGGAGAGGTTAGCGTCTTCAAGGTTGATTAATAAGTTGTACTAACACAATAACCGTTTGAGAAAACCTGATTTAATCTCTGAAGTCAAATAGTTACAACTTGTATATTTATTTTCAAAGGTGCAAATACTATTATATCACAGTGATTAATGTCCATGCAAAGAAGTATAGGAATGGGCTGACATTTACGTTGGTATGTATAATTCTGTATGTTAAATTCCTCAAGGAAGCATTGTCAAAGGTAGAATGATTGGTGATTTAACTGTTATTATTCTAGATATTTCAAAGTCTTCTTAAAGAACGACTAGCAGCCCAGAATACTTCAATAGAAACAGACGCCAGACATCTCAGGAAGAGATCCTGTGTTTCTTTGTTTGTTTCTCTTCCACTTCCCCTTCCCTTTGGGAATTACCTGGTAGTGGCAAGTGCTTCCCTTCCTTGTCGCGCTGGTTGGATATTAAAGAGATTGGGATTAAGCATCTTCGATACGGAAACAACTGGAATCTTGTGGAGGTACACTTTGACACTACCAATGCGGAGATTTTAGTGGGCCTGTTTGGTATTCCAGCCAACACATCTTTTAATTTGTCCTTCAATCCACGATAGAACACTGCTGCTCTCTTACTCTCTGGCCATTGGTTTCCACCACAAGCTTATTGAATTGAGCCAAATAAGAGACCACATCACGATTCCCCTGTTTCAGGTCAAGCAACTCATTGTCGACAGCTTGGGATATCCGTTGTCCGTCGAATATTCGAAGAAACTCTTCCTTGAAGTTCTCATAATTTTGCAGTATTGGATAATTTTTTGTGATCAAAGGCAAAGACCAAGAGGTTGCATCCCCACTTAGGTATGACAACACAAAGGCGACTCGAGACTGCGCATCTGGAAAAATGGAAGGGCGGTACATAAAATGCAATGAACACGGTGTAATGAATATCTGAGCCTTCTGTGGATCCCCGCTAAAACGCTCTGGAGCCACCAAGGGTAGGACAGGCGACAGGGAGTGCATTAGCTGAGTAGTCATTCTATTGGCCCCCTCAGGTATTGAAGTTTGAGTGCCCGACCCCGAACCAAAAGGTTGTCTAAGTCTGTGTGCCATTTCTGCGGTTTCTTTTCTAGAGTTAACTACCTCCCTTCTAAGGCTCTGGTTTTCCCCTCGGACTGCACTTAACTCTTTTTGTATGGTATCTAAGATAGTTCCTAACCCTTGTATGTCTATTCCCTCTGCCATCTCTGTTCGGGTGTAAAATGCAACTTGGGCACTTCACTCTGTCAGAACCTTAATTACTGTAGATTACTACACAGGAACAGAGATGCTAGTTCCCGAATCCACCCCGACAGCAACTTAGAGCTTGGTGTGACAAGTCTCAAAAGAGGCTATCATGGGGGAAGGGGGGAAGTGGATAAAATAACAAAAGAGAGAAGAGACTGTCCTGGTTGGTTTCTTCTTGAGTCCGTCCTGCAGACTTCTACAGTGGCTGAAACCTGCGGGCAAGAATTACATCAACATATATTTACTTCTGCTATGTCCTGTTCTCCCTTCCTAAACTCTCTATGTCTCACTACCTTACCCTACGACTTCCAGAACTCAGCTTCTCTTCTATATCTTATTAGTGTTCTTGTGTTGTGTGCTGTTATTCTAGGATGAGACTTTCTCCTGTAATTAGAAAATACTCTTTTAAATCACTGTCAACCTTCTATTGTCTTTTAACCTCCTCTCTTCGTTTGTCTCACTTACTTTTCTATTTTCTGTTATTCTCTTCTTTTAATTTCCTTGCTCTCTGCCTCTTTCGTGCAGTATCCCTCTCTAGCACACCTGTAAAATATTTGCATAGATTTGTAACGCCTTGCTCACTTATTAACTCTCTGATATTAATTTTCTATCTTGAATTCACCTACTTTATTTTTAGTCTTTTCCTAATGGTATTTAGTCCTCTGTAACTTCTCTCATTATCTTTTCAGGTCCTGACTCTTCTGCTTGTATACTTTTACAGCTGAAGGACAAGAACGCTGCTCCTTTTCCTGGGTAAGTACTGTTCCCTACTCTAATAACTATTTACAATTCACATTTGTATTACTGTCATACATAACTGATACTTCTTCTTTTCCTTTTTAGTGTCCTGACTTCTCTGCACGCTACTCAGACTGACTGGACTATGGTTTTCGATTTGGTAAGTGGTTAGTTTCCAAATACATTAGTACTTTCGTTTCGCTAGCATGAATTATCTATTGGCACTTAGTTCTCGTTGTTTTCTCTCTTGCAGGTGTTCCGGTGATAGCGCAGCAGCGTCTCCGTCGACACGGTAATGATTTCCTCACAAAGATGGAAACCAGCTGCTCTCACGTTTTCCTGTTTGATTCTTCTCTTCGGGATCACTGGAAATGCTGCTCGATGCTCCGATAAATATTTCCTGACAAGTTCGGTGATCTTCGACTCTCTGACCAAGAACGTTAAAACAATTAATGAAGGCACTCCTGACTACCTCCCTAACGCGGTTGAATCCTTGGTGAAGTGCGCAGTTCTCAGACAGCGCGAGCCTCACCTGGACTCTGTCGCGTTCTCTGCTGGGCACTAGAACTTTAACTGTAACTCGATCCTGGTGACCTTTTCAGACGCCATTTTCGAGTTAGCTCTGACCAGGTGTTCTTGATAGCTTCGGACTTGCTATTCTTAATCCTCCAATGTGTTATTAACCCTATCTGCACCCTGGGAGTCCTGACATCTACTCCAGCGCATCTGGATTTCCCATGCCTCGCACCTGTGTGCCAAGTCTACATAGATGATGGGCTTCAGTAAGGAACCGAGGCCTCGTGTCCGGAGAAACAATGCATCACCTACCCGTGCAGTAAGAAACCGATGCATCACCTCCTCTCACAGTAAGTGACCCATGCATTACCTCCCCTGCATAGCAGAAAGGAAATCAAGCTCAATGCCCCTGGGAGAAAAGAACCAAAGCATCATTTTCTCTGCATGTTAGGAACCGACCACTCGCTTTTCTTTCCGGCGTCTCATCTCCCCTGTGCCTGTTTTTATCTTATCATTTTCATTCACCCCAGGTACTTTGTGCTAAAAGTGACATTTTCATAGTTCTAATTGGACTGAACTGTTGTAAAACTGTTTAAAGTGATGTCTTGATATGTGTGTGTTGGATTTTTGTCATTTTGGTCATGTTTGGTTTTGATAAAGATTGGTTGTCTTTCTAAACTGGTGTGGTGTCCATTTGTAGAGTTTTCACTGTGTTACTGTGTGTTTATTTGCAAAAATATTACACATTGCCTCTGGGATAAGCTTGACTGCTCATTCCAAGCTACCAAGGAGGTGAGCACAGACTTTTCTTGGGCATGTATTCCCCTACCCTGAAGAGAAGGAAGGGACCTTACTTGGACAGGGTGCAAGCCACTGCCAACTAGACACCCCCATTTCTAAAATTGTTGGTCAGTGATGAGGATAGAGCTTTTGTTTGTACTCGACATACACTGGTTGGTGTAAGCTACTACCACATGGCAGACCTCTATGCAACCACGTACTGTTTTGATTGTTTCTCTTCTTTGCAACTCCTGAGTTTTATCTACAAAGCATATCTCAGTCTGGGAAGCCATCCGTTGTCCCTGTGGATTTTGAGTTTGAGGAGGAGAAACTGGAGTCCTACACAATTCCTCAACTTAAAAGTATTTGCAAGGGTTTCAGGTGCTCCATTAGAGGTCTCACGAGAAAGGAAGAACTGCGTAAGCCGCTGAGGACCTTTTTGGCAGCTAGGAAGGCTGGTGGGCTCCCCAAGGATGAGGATGATGATATGGGAGTGGAGGAGCAGAGCTTGCAAGGGGATGCTGTGGATCATGTCCTACCTGGGAGGAGGGCAACTTCCAGGGCAAGAAGCACTGTTTCCTCTTAGAGTCTGTAACCTGAGGATCTGGAGGACAGACGGGAAGAGAGGCATTGTTAGTTGGAACTTGTCAGAATCAAGATGGAGGAGAAAAAGATGACCCTAGCTCAGGAGATGAGCTTAAAGGAGTTAGACTTGAAAGCCAAGTCCAGCATTAGTGGTGGCAGTAATTCATTCATGCAGTCTGAGACAATGGTGCACTTGCCAAAACATATAGGGGAAAAGTACATCAAGAGGGGGTGATATCCAGAGAGGGTTTCAAGGCTATGAGGCAGTGCTGCACATGAATGGGGTTCCTGAAAACCACTGGGGGGCAGGGATCTGGAATCACTTCACAGTGGAGTTGTGGGATACTTTGCTGGCACTAGGGGATGCACATGCATTCACCAATCTAGAGATGAAGGCAGCACTACTCACCCAGTGTAGTCTTACCCCTCAGAAGTAGAGGATGAGTTTAGAAGAGTAGGAAACTTGATTCCCAGACAAGGCAAGAGTGTGTGGATTATTGTTGCAGAGTATTGGATGGTTGGGTTAATGACAGTAATGTCACTGATTACCAGGGGCAGTACATTTTGATTGTGTGGGAGCACTTATCTGGTCTGTGTTTTGCAGAGCTGTGCCAGCACCTGATGGACAGAAATCTTACTAACCACAGGAAGCTTGCTTAGGAGGCAGACCGCTGGGTGAATACCAGGGACCACAGGAAGGTGTATGAGGGATTCAGCCAAAAGTGGGCAGGGTCCCCATCAGAAGAGGACAATGGTAAACATCAGGAGTTCTCTAAAGGGCCCCAAACTAGTTCCCAGGGTAACTATTATCGCCTCCAGGTGATAAGAAACCATGGAACTATACAGAGAAGTCTGGAGGGAGGGGTCCCAGGAAATGTCATTCTTGTGATCAAGGGGGTCACATGAGAGGGAACCCCGAGTCCCAAGTGGACACAACCCCCACCAGTGGGCAGACACAGGTGATGTTTAGAGTAGTCTTTGGGGAGGAGTTGGTCCCTGGAGGGTGTGGGGACCTAGCAGAGATGACCCTGTCTCACTAGGGGACAGTGAGATGACCCAGAGAAAACTAATGCCTGATAACACTAAGAAGTACAGCCAGTTGGTGACCATCCATGGACAGAGGGTAGAGGCTCTGAGAGACACAGGAGCCAGTGCGACTTTTGTCAGGTGTCACCTGGTGTCTGAAGATCAAGTAATCCCTAATGAATTTCACCAAGTTATGGCTGTCAACAACAGTGACCCCTTCTGTAAAGTGTCTCAGGTTCCATTTGAGTCAGGAGTGGGGTCTCAGGTTCCTTGCGATTAGCTGTGAGCCCATCCATGCATGTTGATTGTCTGCTGGGGAATGACCTGGAGGGAGGTGGCATACAGGTCATACTTGCAATTGTCGGGATTGCCGGAGTGGGCTAGCCTGACCACATGATCCATGGCAGTCCATGGTAATCAGGACAACTAAGAGCCTGAAATAGTTGCCCAGGTGTCTGCTGGGAATAGGAAGGGCAGGGGGCACAGGAAACCTACCCCGAAATTCCCATGGTCTGAGAGGAGGCTGAATCTGAGGGGGACGCCCCAGTACCTACTGGGGATGAGGTAGTTAAACTGGGAGACTTGCCTGCGCTGACCCATTGGCAGCAAGAATGCGTCCAACTAGGGAAGATTTCTGCTTGGAGCCGAAGGCATATCCTACTTTTGTGGGTCTCAGACAGCAGGCCGATGACCAGGCAGCTGACAAAGAGGCCAGGTCACACCTGATTTACTGGGAGAATGTTCTCCTCTATAAAGAGCCTAAGGTTGCTGAGCCTTGGCCGGTCCATGTGCTGGTGGTACCCCTGTACTTCAGAACCTTCCTACTGGGTTTGGCTCATGACATGCCTTTGGCAGGATGTTGGTTCAGGCCAAACCTTTGACAGGCTTGTCACCCACTTTTACTTGCCCCAAATATGAAGGCAGTCTTCAGAGACTGGTCAACCCGGTCCTGGATGGGCAGGAGAATTTCAGTGCTGCCTATTTGGATGATATTGGAGTGTTCAGTTCCAGTCGAGAAGATCATTTGCAACACCTCTGGGAAGTGTTGAAGACCATGCAGAATGCAGGCCTCACTATCAAGGGCAGTAGGTGCAAGACAGGACAAGGGTCTGTGGTGTACTTGGGGCACCAAGTAAGTAGCAGCCAGGTGGCGTCCTTAAAACGCAATATTAACACCATTCTGGTTTGGGCACCACCCAAGACCCAGACAGAGATGAGAGCCTTCTTAGGTCTCATCAGGTACTACCACAGGTTTGTCAAGAGATGTAGCACCATTGTTGTGTCCTTGACTGAGCTGACTTCAAGAAAGCAACCACATCAGGTGCTCTGGGCTGAGGCATGTCAGACCCCTTTGGTTTTGCTTAGACCGCTTTTGGTGTCATGAAGGAGACCATGTGCATGGCGCTCAAGCTCAAGACTCCTGACTTCTCCAAGGAGTTTGTGGTGCAGACTTATTCCTCAAAGAATGGTGTGGGTGCTGTATTTTCACAGGCTAAATGAAGAGGTGCTAGATCAACCCATAGCTTTCATTAATAGGAGGCTATTTCCCCTGGGACAGAGGTGGAGTACAATTGAATGGGAAACTTTTGCTTTGGTTTGGCCGCTGAAGATATGACCCTACTTATTTGAGACTCACTTCTGGGTTCAGACAGATCACAGACCCCTTAGATGGTTAATGCAGCTGAGTGGTGACAACCTGAAACTGTTGAGATGGGCAATCTCGCTACAGGGAATGAACTTTATGGGGGAACACTGCCCTGGCACAGAACATGTCAGTGCTGATGTTCTGTCCAGGTTCTTCCACCTTAGTGAAGACAACTCCCAAGAGGTTGCGTAGTTTTTCCCACTTTCAGCTGGAGGGGGGGGGGCACATGTTATAGTTGGCATCTTTGGAGTGTTTTCCCATCTTTTTTCTTCTAACCTCCTGTTTTTAACTGTGTGCTGCATTTCATTTTTTGTGGATTTAGAGCTCTAGGTACTTTACAACTGCTGATCAGTGCTAAAGTTCAAGTACTTCCTGGGTAAATTGTGATTATAATTGGTTAACCATGATTGACATAGTTCATTTACTGGTAAGTCCTTAGTAGAGTGCACTAGGCGTGCCCATGGCCTGTAATTCAAATGCTACTAGTGGGCCTGCAGCACTGATTGTTCTACCCACATGTCTCAGACCTGCCACGGCAGTGTCTGTGAGTACAATTTTTAACTGTCATGTCGACCTGACAAGTGCAGACACTTGCCAGGCCCAAACCATCCCTTTTTCTACATGTAAGGCACCCCTAAGGTAGTACCAAGGTAGCCCCGTGTGCAGGGTGCAGTGTATGAGAAAGGTAGAACATGTACTGATTTGTTCTATATGTCCTGATAGTGAAATACTGTCCATTTCATTTTTCACCACTGCAAGGACAATCACTCCCCTAGGTTACCGTTGAATCCACCTTGTCATATTTTACAAGTGTAACTTTCAATTGGGAAGAGATAGCGATTTGGAGTTTGGCTTCCCTTTACTCAGAATTTAAAAGCACACCTTTGTGTCGGTCAGAGGTCTTCAAACTTTTGTAGGTTGAGCCCCCCCCAGCTGATTTTTTTTAGATGTTGGGCCCCCCCACCACCTGACAGAAATGTCTGGACTCGACCGCAACGCGCACATTCCGGGCATATTCAGCGAATAACATTCAATACAATAAGAGAGCTTAGTAAACTGCAGGTTTGTGAGTAGGTGGGTGTGGTGAAATGACAGAGGCTTTTTACACAGCTCAAATGAATACATAATTCTTATTTATAAGCCTGCCTGTGTAATTTTAAAATAAACTTTCAGGGACATTTTAAGAATTTTGGGGCCTGTGGGCCAAATGTATTTGTGGGCCCCTGTTCGGCCCAGCTTTGATTTTATGATCAACTCTCTGCTCTTTCATGCCTTCTTTGGTCAAATACTAAATGTGTGTACATCGGATATTCAGGGATAGTGATGTGTGTTTTCAGTATGTGCAACAGCAGTTCACTAATAATACTGTAAATAATCTGTCACCACCTTCTATTTCTCATATGTGAGGTCATGTATTGATCTAAAATAAACTTTTTATATGGAAGTCGCATGACGCATAAACACATTTTGTCTGTAAAATGTATGTAATAGACTTTTACACATTAAAAATGAATGGTTGAAAAACGATATTTACAACATTGTGTTTTAAAATGATTCAAGGTCATGAGGCAAGACTGTAGAATAGAGCTGGCACTTTCAGTCCCCCCCACCCAACCCCTTTATTTATTTATGCGTTTTTATATAGCGCAGACTTTACCCGAAGGGGTCAGAGCGCTTCACAATAGGAACAGAACTGATACATGAGAGAACATTCCAAGTGAACAAATTACAAAAGCAAACGCTAAATTACATGAGGCAAAAGTGACAATCATGAGCAAACAAATACAAGAGAAAGTAAACGGAGCATTATGTCCCTGGAAACTTTGTCTCCGTTCTGGGAAGAGCTAACTCTCCCAGGAGGGGGTTAATTCACAGAGCTGACATGCTTCTGGTGCAGTGGGAGGCGAGGGGTCTCCTCTGCTAAAAACCAAAAGCATGTCCCACTGCAGCTGAAGCTGTCAGCTCTGTGATTAACCCCCTCCTGGGAGAGTTAACATAACAAAAGAACGGGCACCTCCTCTATCGATCTCCCCTTCCTCCCCCTTCCCCATACAGAGTCCGTAGTGCTTCAAGAAGACTTACACGGACAGACAGACGACTGCAGGGCACAAAGGTCAAATTGAAGTGGAGTGCGCGCCCCCCCTGGGAAGGTGTCGTGCCCCCCCCAGTGGGGCGCGCCCCACAGATTGAAGAACACTGGTGTAGGTGGTTTTTAAAATGTGTGTTTGAAAATGCCCCTTTATAAAAGTGGGGATTTTCTTGCTTTACCATTCTGGGCCTAAGCCTGCTTGTGGAATCAATGTCTGGTTTAGACTAACAGTTGGGCTATTTGTGCATTCACTCTAGGTAGTCACACAAAGGGAGCTGAGGTGTGTCCTACATATCCTGATGGCCCATCACCAGGCAGAAGGGTCTTCCTGGGAGGATTTGATTTGATTTGATTGTAGGATTTATATAGCGCACGAATGTCCAAGGTGCATCTAGGCGCTCTGCCAAGCCAAGTCTTTATTAGCTTTCTAAATCTGAGCGTAGGTGTCTAGGTGGATGGTACCAGGTGATGTGTTATTTCAAAAACTCTGGTCCATTTCCGTGTACAGATTTGTACGCCAGACATAGAAATTTGAAATCTATTCTTTTCCTCATTGAAAGCCAGTGGAGTTTGTTCAGGCCTTCTGAGATGGACTGGAATTTGGGGATGTCCATCAGAATTCTGGCGGCCGCGCTGAAGCTTGACCATGTGCTGTTTTTGAAGGCCTAGGTATTGGGCATTTCCGAAATCCAGTCTAGCCACGGCTGAAACCGTCACTAGTGTTTTTAGTGCTTCAGGGGGAATGAAGGTGCATATTTTGCGGATTGATTTTAAAGTTAGAAACACCAAGGAGACGACTTTGTTGACCCGGTGTTGGAAGGTCAGTTTGTCATCAAAGATGATGCCTAGGTTTCTCACTTTTTGGACTGGGGCAGGGTGAGCTCCCATGCTGTGGAGCCACCATTTCTGTGACCAAAAGGAGGTATCTGATCCCAATAGGAGGCCGTCTGTGTTGGTTCCATTAAGCTTTAGACAATTTGTCCTCATCAATTTGTTTATGTGGGACATTCATGTTCTAAAGCGAGCAGCAAGAAAATCCCCTGGTTCACCAACGAACTCAAGGAATCCAAGAAGAACTGCTGCACCCTCGAAAAAGCCTGGCGGCTCGACCAGACCACAGAAAACAGGACCGCCCTCAAGCACGCCACCCGCAAACACCACCAGCTGATCCACGCAACCAAGAAGACGGCACTCAAAGAACGACGTGACAACAACGCCCATGACAGCAAGGAACTCTTCAGCATCGTCAAAGAGTTCTCTAACCCCAGCGCTGGAAATAACGACATAACTCCAGCGGAAGACCTCTGCAACTCACTCTCCTCGTTCTTCCATCGCAAGATCGCCGACATACACAACAGCTTCCACGCACAGACCACGCACCCTACCACCGAACCAATGCCCGCCACCACCACCCTCTGCAACTGGACCCCGATCAGCACCGAAGACACCACCCGTACAATGAACTCCATCCCCTTTGGATCACCAACCGACCGATGCCCACACCACGTCTTCAACAAAGCCGACGCCATCATCGCACCCCATCTCCGAGACATCATCAACTCCTCCTTCCACACCACCACCTTCCCGGAGAGCTGGAAGCACGCCGAGCTGACCGCCCTCCTGAAGAAACCAACGGCGGACCCCACCGACCTCAAGAACTACCGTCCCATCTCGCTCCTTCCTTTTCCGGCCAAAGTAATTGAGAAGACCGTCAACAGACAGCTTGTCGCCTTCCTCGAGACAAACAGATCCCTCGACCCCCCGCAGTCCGGGTTCCGGGCCAACCACAGCACCGAGACCACCCTAATCGCAGCCACAGACGACATCAGAACCCTGATCGACAACGGGGAAACAGCGGCCCTCATCCTCCTGGACCTCTTTGCGGCGTTCGACACTGTCTGCCACCGCACCCTAGTGAAGCGCCTCAGCAACATCGGAATCCGAGAGAAAGCACTGGAGTGGATCATCTCGTTCCTCGCCGGAAGAACCCAGAGAGTCAGCCTCCCTCTGTTCAGATCCAAGGCCACCGACGTCATCTGCGGCGTACCACAAGGATCTTCACTCAGTCCAACCCTCTTCAACGTCTGCTTGAGCCCCCTTGCAGCCATCGCACGCCAACACAACCTCAACATCATCTCCTACGCTGACGACACCCAGCTGATCCTCTCCCTCACCAACGACCCCACCACCGCCAGAGCCAACCTACACGAAGGGATGAAAGACGTCGCCGACTGGATGAAGAACAGCCGCCTTAAACTGAACTCAGACAAGACGGAAGTCCTCATCCTGGGATCATCACCCTCCACCTGGGACGACTCCTGGTGGCCCCCGGCCTTGGGCACAGCTCCCAAACCAACGGACCACGCACGCAACCTGGGCTTCATCCTGGACTCCTCCCTGTTGATGACCAGACAAGTCAACGCCGTCTCATCTTCATGCTTTTACACCCTGCGCATGCTCCGCAAGATCTTCAGATGGATCCCCACCAAAACCAGGAAGACCGTCACCCATGCACTCGTCACCAGCCGACTGGACTACGGGAACACCCTCTACGCCGGAACCACAGCCAAACTTCAAAAAAGACTCCAACGCATCCAGAACGCCTCCGCACGACTCATCCTGGACATCCCCCGACACAGCCACATCACCGGACACCTGAGAGACCTGCACTGGCTCCCCGTCAGCAAGAGAATCACGTTCAGACTCCTCACCCACGCACACAAGGCTCTCCATGACCTGGGACCCAAGTACCTCAACGACCGCCTAACCTTCTACACGCCCACCCGCCAACTACGATCGACCAGCCACGCCCTCGCCACCGTACCACACATCCGCAGAGCCACCGCTGGAGGAAGATCCTTCTCCTACCTGGCAGCCAAGACTTAGAACTCCCTCCCCACCCACCTACGGCGTACCCAAGACCATCTCTCCTTCAGGAAGCAGCTCAAGACCTGGTTGTTCGAGCAGTAACTTACCCCTCTCCCCCAGCGCCTTGAGACCCTCCCGGGTGAGTAGAGCGCTTTACAAATGCCGTGATTGATTGATTGATTGATTGATTGAGGGCTACTTGAAATGAACACCACAATTTGGGTGTCATCTGCATTAGATATTAGTGTGAAGACAAATTGTCTGATGATATTAGCTAAAGGGGTCACATTAAGGTTAAACAAGGTGGGGCTTAATGAGGAGCCCTGCGGCACCCCACATGGCAGTGTAAACTGCTCTGAGCAGGAGTCACTGATCTGAACATATTGGTATCTGTTGTGCAGATAGGATTTGATCAGTTTTTGAATAGTGTTCTTGACTCCTACCTCTTGGAGCCTTTTGATTTAAATGTTGTGGTTCACAGTGTCAAAAGCCGCCAATAGATCCAACAGGATCAAGGTGGCCTTGGCACTCGTGTCCAGTATTGCCGGGATCTCCTCTGCTGCCATAATCAGGGCAGTTTCTGTGCCATGCCCTTGTCAGAAGCCATACTGGGAGTGATCCAATAAGTCTGCCAAGGAGATAAAGGTCGTTAGGTGGGAATAAATAATTTTTTCCCAATCCTTGGCCCGGAAGGGAATCTTTGATATTGGTCTGTAATTGCAATTGTCGCTGGGATCTAGATCGGGTTTTTTCAATAAAGGAAGAATTGACATAATTTTCCATGCATCTGGAAAGACACCTGAAGGGATAATTTCTTTGAAGAGTATACTAAGTTGTTCGCTGATTATGTCCGGTGCCATATGAAATATGTTGGGTCGACAGGGTCTGATGGTGCTCCAGATTTTATTGATTTGATTGCCTGCGAGACTTGTGCTATGCTAGGTGGACCATAGGAGTCCAATACATTGATGGGGCATGGGGGGTTGTGGCAAGAGTGACTGCCATGCCGTCTTCCCAGTCTGTGAGGGATTCAAAGATGGTTTGCACCTTGTCCTTAAAATACCCTGCAAGTTTGTTGCAGAATGCTACACTAAAGTCCTTTTTTGTGGTTCTGGAAGTTTAACTAGTTTCTTTAGTGTTGTGAATAGTGCTTTGCCGGAGTTGTCCGCCTGCTGGATTTTATCTGAAAAGTATCTGCTTTTCTTGTCCAGTATCATCCTTTTATAGGTTCTCAGTGATTGGTAGTCCGAAGTTTTATCGGCTATTGTGTAGTTACTTCTCCAGCGTCTCTCGGCTTTTCTGCAGATCTGTTTCTGTTTGCGCAAGGCGTCACAGAAACAGGGCTCGGATTTCCTTGTGCACTTGTTGGTGATGCTTTTTTCCGGTGCTTGCGAGTTCACTGCAGATTTGATCCAGTTGGTGAAACTACCTCAGGTTTTAGGTCAGATTTGGAAGATGCTAAGGTGCATTGCATCTGCTGGGGGCCTATATTCCTCCAATTACGTCCTTTGATTATCCTATGGGATATGTGGGGACTGGGAATGTGATGTGTGGTAGTCACAGCGAACAGGTAGGATCTGTGGTCTGGCAATGGAATTGGCAGAACCTCTAGTAGTTTATGGTGGGGATTGGATGTGAATAATCCACCCAGAGTGTGACCGGCATCATGTGTGGGATGCATGACTTTCTGTTCCAACGAGGCATTGGCCATCATCTCTATTAACAATGCTGTGTTATGGTCTTCTAAATTTTCTAGGTGATAGTTAAAGTCACATAATATACAGTATCCTCTGAGTCAGTGTTTGATTCTATTATTGAGCTGATGATTTCCTCAAATGTGCTTATACTTTTCGTGTTGGGAGTTCCATAGAGTAATGTACCATTGAAGGTGTAGTTAACACTTAAGCTGATTCGAAAGGAAAGTAGTTTACAGTCAGAGCTGCTTCCTGCCAGGGACCCTTTTACATCCAGAGAAATGTTGGCTTTGATTGCTAAAACTTCTCCCCATTTGTCTTGTCTGTCATTTTTAATGATTGTAAATCATTGAGGCATAGGTAGTGTCAGGCCCCTCCTTTCAATATGTTCAGGATTGTGTCGATGCTATTGGGGTTCCACCTCTCGACGGCCCCGGAGTCTGAAGTGTAAATACACAGACCACCAGGATAGTCCAGTGAGGGAAGGAAAGGAAGGGGACAGCAGGGAGGGAGACCTGAAATGACAACAGAAGATGCTCACAACACACCCACAGGATTCACAGATCATAACACTTTCTTTGCCCCTCCTTCCTACACACCGTACAGTGTACCCACACTCCTACCTGTAAAGGAAAATACTGATGTCTTGATATGTGGAGAGATCAGGGTGAAACCAGGGATTTGGTTAACTGTAATGGGAAATCAAGAGAACACATTGTAGCTTCAACTTATGTGTCGACTGTGCAATCATGTGGGTTCTCTACATAACATACCTTGCATTAATTGTGCTTCTTCTATGAATAGCCAAACCCCTTATCAGTTCACCCCTAGATTCTCTCTCCTATAAAAACAGAGACAAAAGGTTGTGGGGAAAATCATACAAGAACAACAGACGGAGTTAATTCTCCTTAACGGCGTCTGTTCCACCAGTTAACAGGAGACAATAATGTTCAGCGGCCAATATGCTGACCAAGACACCAAACAATCCGTGGGTAGTCCAACCAGAGAATTGAGCCCAAAACCGCTCCTTGCGGTGAACTGCAAGACCACTAATGTCTCGCCAAATCACATGAACATGAAATGCTCCCCCCGCATCGAGACGGCGGAATGCGCGACTCGGCCAATGGGGAAAACGGACTCAAATGAACTGCTAAAAGAGCCCTTTAACTCAAATCCAGGAAGCATGCCGTTTACTCTCGCGGAGAGTTCCGAACAGCACCACAGCCAAAACCTGCACCGAATCGGGGTAAGGGAAACAAAGGTTCTTACCACCTTTCTGTGATACCAACCACTCGTAACCACCAGGGAAGAATATTCGTCAGCGACAGCTTCACCGGCACCGGCATGGGTTTTAGTACCGATGAAGCGTGTCTCACGTTGCAGACGCAACGTGCTGCTCGAGCATGCTGGGTGTGGTAGTTTTCCTGCAATGAATGCCGGGAGTTGTGGTCTTCATTGGTGCTGGACTCCGCAACAGCGCAAGAAAGGGAAGCGCTTTACCGGTGACCAGATCATGACAGCTAGGGACAGGTCAAGATCAGAGGTGCTATTTGCCCACGTTTCAGTGACGAACACCATATCTACTTTGTGTGCAGTCCACAGTTCTGCAAATTCTATGTGATGTTTTATCAGGGAGCGGGTGTTGAGGAGTAAGCCTATAAATGTCTTAGGGGCTGGTGTTTGCCCACATGAGACATATTTATTATTGAAACACGCCTTTATTTTCGTAAAGAGAAACTTTGTGTTGCAGTGAGGGCATTACTTGGGCTCTTTGGATAGGTCGAGCTGATGGCAGGGAGGTTTTAGATTGGTTTTGTTGAAACTCAAGAGAGTAATATTAGAGTATGTCAATCTTGTCCTTTCTTTTGATATCCGATGGACAGGGATTGTGGCCCTAGGCCCAGTCCAGGCGCAGACGGGCTTGCTTTTGGCACGCCTTCTGCCCGCTGTGCATGTCCACTGCGCGTCCTCTGCTGCATCCTGTTTTTATGTGAATGCAGCAGGGAATTGGTGCGCAGGCAAGTGACTACCGCCTTTGACCCGTAAGTCAGCCGAAGTACTTCTGGTTTAGCCAGCCCTCCACAGCAAATAGCACCAGCCGCTGTGGAAAAGGGCGTGGAACCAAAGAAATGTTGGTAAGTGAGTTTAGCACTTACATCGAAGGAAAAAGTAATTAAAATTCAATTAAAAGTTTTTTTTTGTGGTGGGATATGCTGTGCCTGTCCACACACAAAGCTGTGCCAACCCACCTGTAGTGTGACTGGGGCCAGGTCAGGGAAGGGCTGGTTCTTGTGCACTACATGCATTTGTATTTGAAGTTTGCCTACTTCAAAGGCAGAAACTGGTATAAGTACTGGATCTGTAACACAATAACGTCAGAACACATCTGGACTGAGGACCCTGCCAAAAAGGAAAGCTGTAGAACTGTCAGGAGGAGTACTGCTCCTTTGCTGTGTGATGGTTTACTGGGCTGGCCTACATTTGCTGCTTCTGTCTATGTGCAGTGAAAGAACTGGACTTTGCTTTTTTTGTATCCTGCTTTTCCAAACTTCTTGAAGGGCTTGTGTGGGCTTGCCTCCTATTAGAAGAATCAGGGCCATCAAAGACGTCATCTGCAGTATCTCTGAACTCCACTGCTGGGTTTTCTGACCTGCCAAGTGGTGTCAATTCCAGTTCTGGACCCTCGGAGGTTTTTCTACTGGTTCAAGACTTCAAAATCAATGCATCACCCTTTCAGCACCCTTTTTCCCACCGCAAGCTAGCAGTGTGGTAGAAAAACAAACCTATCACCGGGGTGTAGCTGAAAAACCAACGCAGTGCCTATTTGTGGCCTGAAGAACTGTCACAGTCCGAGTCCAGAGCACAGTGTCTACGAAGTCTGAGATCCCAGCTCCGGATCCAATACAGGTCCCGCTCTGCAGCTGAATAAATCGACACATCACCTGTCTGCGGTGGGTAGAATTGACGCAGCACCTGTTTTGCCACAACTGCATTGAATCTAGCACATCCATATTTTCCATGCATCTCACCTGTGCACTAAGTCTACATCAATGCTGGGCTTCAGTAAAGAACCGAGGTGCATTTCTGGTGAAAGGAC
The DNA here is from genome assembly GCF_964263255.1 of Lissotriton vulgaris. Taxonomy (NCBI): domain Eukaryota; kingdom Metazoa; phylum Chordata; class Amphibia; order Caudata; family Salamandridae; genus Lissotriton; species Lissotriton vulgaris. The sequence continues at coordinate 873,291,492 of NC_141695.1, read as the reverse complement.
GCATCAACTCCCCATGAAGTAAGAAACCAGCACATCACCTCCTCTCACAGTAAGGAACTGACGCATCACTTATGCAGCATAGAAGTAAGAATCCAATGCTTCACCTCCACTTAAAGCAAGGAACTGGCACATCACATTCCCTGCGTGTAAGGTACCAACGGAACACTTTCCTTTCTGGCACCTCAACTCCCCTCCGCCTGTTTTCATCTTGGTATTTTGATGCACTCCATGTACTTTGTGCTAAAAGTGATCCATAAAATGATAATAGCAACTGTGGAAGATAACTGAAGATCATCAAGCAAACTTTTTTTTACATAAGATCCATAACTAAAGGGGATCCTGCAGAGGTGATAAAACATGTTGCATTCAGAGATGCCCAGAATCATTGGCAGCCCCAAAGGCGTACTTCGATCCAGTGAAAATGGTTAAACATTACTGTGCAGCAAGAATGCAGGCAGGAGTGAGGGTTATCAGTTCAACTACATGAGCAGAATGAACATTCAGTAAACATCAACTCTCAACAGCTTTATCTATGGTACAGGCAGTATCAATCATCAAATCAAAGAACATTTAAGCACATGGCTACCCCAGGTGAGGTGTCCCGGCGCTAATGCAGCAGACTATAGTGTTTAGCGCCCGAACAGGTATTCCCCCTGCTTATTTAGCCAGGTTTTCAGAGCCTTTCTGAAATTCTGCTTGGAGTTCAGCATGTGTAAGTGAAGAGGCAGGGCGTTCCACAATTTGGTGGCCCTAACCGAGAAAGACCTCCCCTTTGCCTTGCTATTGAAAAACAGGGGACAGTAAGGTAATGCCGATGGTTGAATATTAATATCCGCTCCTGGCGGTACGGGCAGAGCTACTTCCTCAGGTAGCCGGCGCCCTTACCTTGAATGGTATGGAAAGTGAAGGTAAGGGCCTTGAATTCAATCCTCCTTGCTACTGGGAGCCAAGTTGAAGTTGAAGTTAAGAGACTTGTAAAGCGCTCGATCACCATGCGGTTTCTTGGCGCTAAGGACACAGACCTGGAGAAGTTGGAAGAGTCAACTAGGATGAAAAGGCTTGTGAAAAGAGGAGGGTCTTGAGGGCTTTATGAAAGTCAAGATAGGTGGAAGAGGACCTAATCGTAAATGGAAGAGTATTCCAGAAAGTCGGAGCCAGGATGGAGAACTTCAAGCACCCAGATTTCTTCTTCCTAAAATGGGGAACAGAGAGTGAAGATTGGGTTGAGGAACGCAGATCTCTGCTTGGGGCGTAAGCTTTAATTTGGGAGTTAATTAAAGCAGTTCCTGCCAGGGCCTGGAAGGTCATACAGCCCATTTTAAAGACTGCACGTTCCCGGATGGGAAGCCAGTGCAGGGTTTTTAACAGGGGTGTAACATGATGGGACTTAGGGAGTTTATAAATGAGTCAGGCTGCTTGATTTTGAATGAGTTGAAGGCGCCGAAGATCATAGGCAGGGGCACCAGTGTACAAAATATTGCCATAGTCAAGGCGTGACATGACCATGGCCAGAAGAATACGTTTAGGAGCAGAGAAAGAAAAGAAACTGGAGATCTTACGTATTGTATGGAGGGTCAAGAAACAGGAGGAGACCACAGGGCTGATCTAAGAGTGCATTATAAGATTGCTATTAAGTTTGATCCCTAGTGTTTTAACAGAGGAGGAAGGTGAATGGGAAGTGCCAAGGGAAGGAGGCAAAAAAAGGGCGGTCCAGGGACTGGAGCTGCCACCTGTAAGTACCAATTCGGTCTTATCAGGATTTAGCTTGAGGCGATTGCAGTTCATCCAGTCCCTGATCAAAATCATAATGTATTGAAAATTGGGAATGGACGCAGGGGAATGGGAAAGGTTGAAGATCAGCTGGAGATCGTCGGCATAGTTAAATACTGTGACCTCCATCTGCTGTAAAGCAAAAATGAGAGGGAAAATATAAAGGTTAAATAAGAGGGGGTAGAGCAAAGAACCCTGTGGAACCCCACGGTGAACATTGCATGGGGACGCGGAGAAGTCAGCCAGCTGAACAGCCTGAGTATGATTCCTCAGGAAGGGCAGGTCCCCTAATGCCGGCCGCCTCGACACGGCTGAGAAGGATGGAATGGTCAACCGTGTCAAAGGCGACGGACAAATCAAGGAGAACCAGCGCCTGGGGCAAGTTGACATCCGCCCCCCCCTCTGAGCTCGTCCAAGACGGAGAGAACTACAGATTGATGGAATATGATGGGCGGAAGCCAGCCTGGCGGGGGGCTAAGAAGCAGCTCTCCTCAATAAAGGTGGTAAGGGCTTTGGTGACAACGCATTCTAAGATCTTTCCCAAAAAGGGAAGGAGGAAAATGGGACGATAGTTAGAGAGGGAAGTAGGATCAGCGCCAGGTTTCTTCAGAATAGGAATTATTGTAGCTGATTTGTGGAGGTCAGGGACAATACCCTGCGTGAGAGAATTATTAAGGAAGGTTAAGGGGGGCAAGGGGCAGACAGAGAAGATCTCTTTCAATATGTGTGCCGGGCAGATGTCAGAGGGGGATCCTGATTTGACCCTGGCAAGCAGAGTCAGAAAGGTTTCCTTACAGATCATTGGTAGTAGATCTAGGGAGAGCGGGTTAAGCGGGCGTTGGGGATTAAAGAAGGAAGGGAAAGGCAGTGGAATGTTCGACTTAATGGTAGCGATTTTCTCAATAAAGTAGTCATTGAGAGAATCGCAGAGGGATTGGGAAGGGATTGATTTGAGTGTGGCTCTGTCTGAAGAGGCTAGCTAATGAACTATGGAAAAAATGTCCTTAGGTTTATTTTCGGCGAGGAAGATCTTAGAGGAAAAGTATTCAGATTTAGCATGAAGGATAGCTCTTTTGTATTCGTAAAGGAGAGAGGTGTACTGTAATTTTGGGGCAGGACAATATTCGCGTCTCCAAGCGCGCTCCGCCTGCCGTAATGTGAGTTTTTTGGCTTTAAACCATCTATTTGCATCATGAGGGCGTCTGGTCCTGAGGCGTCTAAGAGGGGCCGCTCGATCGCACACTGCAGAGAGCCATTTGTTGATGGTAACTGCTTGGGAGGAGGGGGATTGTCCTGCAAGATTGGGAAGTGAGGCTGAGAGGGAGGAGCAGAGTGTAGCTGAATCTGTGTGATTCCAATTGCGTGCCCAGGTATTCCTGGGGAGAGGAGGTTTCCTAACTAGGCTTTGGTTGATGGAAAAAGAGACACAGGAGTGATCAGACCAGGAACAGGGAATAACCAGAGGGGGAGAGATAGGAGTATTAATTTATCAGACCTGGTCTAAAATATGGCCATGGACATGAGTAGGAGTGTGAATATGTGGGGAAAATTTTAGATTAAGGAGCAGTTCTGTGAATGTTTTGGACATAGAGTCCTCAAGAGGGTCAGTAGGTCAAAAATTAAAATCACCAAGTACCAAGACGGAAGAGTTATTCACTACTAAGGTCGCCAACAGTTGCTGGACTGCAGGGATAAAATGTGACATTTACTGTGGTGGGCGGTAAATAAGTGCACAGGTGAAAGGGATCTGGAAAGAAACAGATTGGACAACCAGAAAGTCAACCGCCATAATGGAGGGAAATGATAACAATTGGAATTGAAGATTGGAACGAACAATCAAGGCTACCGCGCCTCCGACCTTCCCCGCGGGCTGATCGGCACGCATAGCATAGTAGGAGGAAGGGGGAGCCGCTAGGACGTTAGGCAAGGAGTTGGGCAGAACCAGGTTTCTGTAAGAAACAGAAGGTCTGGTTTATGTGTATCTAAAAAACAAAAAGTTCAAGGTGATGCTTAACTGCAGATCGGGTGTTGATAAGAAAGGTTGAAATTGCAGTGGCGGGGCAGGGGGGTGAGAGAGGCCCCAAAGAGGTGGTTGGAAGGGGGACCGCTAATGGCTTTTTTGGGGGAAGAGAGGAGGTAGGAATAGATTGACATAAGCCAAGTTCGGTAATATGAGCAAGAGTGGAGGCAGTTATAGGCCAGGAACCTTGACAAGAGCAGAGTTGCTCGGAAGAGTAAGTAAAAAAACAGGTATAGTGGGGGGCCCCTTGCCCCGGCCGGCCGCGGACGGGCGCAGACGGGCTTTCCTTTGGTGCGCCTTCGGCGTGCCACTGGCACGCCCGCTGCACGAGTCCGCTGCGCGTGCGCATGGGGCATCCCTTAAATAGGTCTCTAGCGCAAGGAGTAGAGCGCTGACCTATGATGCCCCTCTAAAGATGGTTCCGGCAACCCCGTCAGCCCTCTGAAGCAAGCAGCACTCAGCCGTGTCGGAACGAGGATAGGGGAGCTGGCGAACTAGGTGATGAAGTTGAATTCAAGGAAGTATAAAAAATACCACACACAATTTTAAAAAATAGCCTTGAGATAAAAGGTAAGCCGCAGGGCGCATACAGCTTGCTCAAACTCACTGCCACCGGGTTGTATTGGGTCCGCTGCGTGGGCGCATGGGGCGTCCCTTAAATAGGTCTCTAGCGCAAGGAGTAGAGCGCTGACATATGATGCCCCTCTAAGATGATGCCGGCAACCCCGTCAGCCCTCCGAAGCAAGCGGCACACAGCCCTGTCGGAACGAGGCTAAGGGAGCTGGCAAACAAGGTGAGGAAGTTCAATTCAAGGAAGTATAAAAAATACCACAGACAATTTTAAAAAATAGCCTTGAGATAAAAGGTAAGCCGCAGCGCGCGTACAGCTTGCACAAACCCACTGCCTCTGGGTTGTATTGCGGTGAGGTAGTTGTTTAAGGTGAGGGGAGATGTGCTGGTGCAGTGGGACCTTGCAAATTAGCAAAGCCATCGCATTTTGCACCTTTTGCAACCTTCTGATCAGGAACTCTGGCATTCCAAGGTAAAGGCCATTGGCATAGTCAAGGTGAGAAGTCACCAGGGCATGAACTGTGGTCCTCCGGCTTTCTTTCGGCAGGAAGCCCAGGAATTTCCTGATAACTCTCATCTTTCCAAAGCAGGCTGCCAAGACTTGCTAGACTGGAGCTGAAAGGGTCAAGTCCTTATCCCATCTGATTCCTAGATTTTTACCCGAGTCCTTAGGGACAGGAGAGGAGCCACCTTGGCGAGAAGCAGGGTGGGAGGTATTTGGTTAAAAATAAGACCTCTGTCTTATCGGCATTCAATTTTAAGCAGTTTTCATTCATCCATCTTGCTATGTCTTTTAGGCAGTCTTTACCAGAATCAATAGCTGCTGTGGAGTGATCTTTGAAGAAGAACACCAGCTGGGTTTCATCCGCGTATGAGACCACCTTGGCCACTCTCTTCGAAATAAGGGCTGCCAGTAAAAAGCAACAGGCTTAAGACTGAGTGGTTTAACTGAAAAGATGTATGGGCGGAGAAAAACTTGCTGGCCACGGCCACTAACGTAAGAGGAAATCCACTCAAGTGCAGTCCCCCGTACTCCTATCTGTTTAAGTCTTTCCAGCAAGATTACATGCAACACCATATTGAATGCAGCCAAAAGGTCTAATACCACAAGCATGGCTGACGAACCGCCATCCACTGCCAAACAGACAGTCTGCAACATCGAACAATGCCGTTTCCATGCTGTAACCTGTAAGCCCGATTAAGAGTCTTGAATCAGCAAATTGGCTTTCACACAGTTGGCTAGTTGTTGGTGAGCCATCTTCTCTAGCACTTTAGCCGGTACCGAAACAGGGAGATAGACCTAAAGTTGCTAAGTACTTCCAGTTTGGCGTTGGCTTTCTTCAAAGGAGGTAACAAATAAGCATGTTTCGACGAGGCTGGGAAGATTCCAGTCCTGATTGAGGCGTTCAAAATGTCATTTAGAAGCGGATTAAGCCACTCAGCCAGCAGTCTAAACTGCTGAGCCGGGCAGGGATCCCCAGGTGAACCGGATTTACATTTCCGAAGTTCAGGCAGAGACACCTCTGCCGAAATCGGGAGAAAAGATGCAAAGACATGAGTATTATTTCGGGGGCATGGTCGTCTACCATTACTCTATAATCTGTAGCCGGGGGAAAAGAGGAGTAGAGCAGCATTATCGTCTCTTCAAAAAAATCGGAAGGACTGGTGCAAAAGTCCCTCGAGGGTTAGAACCCACGCTATAAAGCTAAGGGATTTGTGAAGAATTTCACTATCCTAAAAACTTCCCTTGAGAAGTTTTTAGAGCTGGCAATACAATCAGCCAGGAATTCCATAATCAGTAACCTTTTCATTTCCACGAAACAAACCAACAACATATTATACAAGAATGCATTTGGATAAAGGTGCATTGGTGAGATCAATAGAGATTTGGTCAAGTGGGAAATTATCACCACATATACAAAATGTTGCTTAAATTATGTCAACATTTTATCTTTTTCTTTTTTTACTATTAAATACAATCTTTCGACTGAATTATTGATATTTACTGATTTTATTGATGGCATTAAGTAACAGAATACAATTTTACTGAGTCTAATGCAATCCTGAGGGTCTCCAACGAGGGCGTTTGGGAAAAGAAAGGGAGAGGGCTCAATAGAGGACATTGTACAAATGTTATTTGAAAATATATTATAACAACAGTATATGGTCTCTTGACAAACAGGACATGGAAAGGTGTTGAATTTTGGTTGTCAATGATACTGCAGAAGCAGCTAGTGATATATAGAAACTGTAAAAGGTAAACTAAAAACAACTGCTTTTTCTGGCTCTTCAACTAGGCAGGTAACAGAGGCCACAGTGCGCAGGTTAGAAGGGCAGCCCCTCGACTTCTGCATCAAGAACAAACAAAATGTGTAATCCGTTTCTTTTTGCCACTATGCTCTAGTACTAACACATCTTACGATAAGGCTTCCTTTACATCACAATACCACGTTCAAAATTTAACGTATTCAGGTATTGCTAATGCAAGTACAGAGGACAATGCTTGGCTCAAAATCACAAATAATTGTTCTGCGTAATTGGACCAATTCAAAGCTTCAAGGGTATTTTTCGTCTGAAATCTTGCAGTGGTTTGACAATGCTAGCATAACCCAGAACCAGCTCTCTTTTATTATTATTATTAGATGGGTTTTATTAAGCGCAGACTACCCGGAGGCCTCGTAGCGCTGAATGTGACTGGGGGGCAAGTGAGGGTAGTGTGATTTACGTGAAAAGGAAGGTTTTTAATTCCTTCCGGAATTTTAGGAGATTAGGTTCACCGCGCAGGGAGACTGGCAGAGAATTCCATGCCTTGGCCGCATTCCAGGAAAAGGAGCGGCCCCCCCATCTGGCATGTTTGACTTTGTTCTCAGTAGCCAGAAAGGCTGTACTGGAGCGCAGCGACCTGCAGGGGAGATATGGAGTAGCCAGCGAGCAGATCATTGCTGGCGCTTCCTTCCACATAGCCCTGTGCACAAAGCACATTGATTTAAACAGTATTCTAGCCTTGATGGGTAGCCAGTGGAGTCTTTTTAGAGCTCTCTGCAGTACCCAACCATCCACAAGAGTTCTTACTAGCTCTGGGCACAATTCTCTTTATGCCGGCACACACTCAAGTTATTGTCAGAATTTTTTTATTATGCCTGTTAAGCAGAATTACAAAAATGGGCATTATCACTAGTACAAATCACAGTACAATTCCGCTTCCACAAAAGATCCCTCTCAGGGAGTCTGTCCGGGGAGATGGGACTTGTTAAAAGTGTGTTGGTCTGCAAACAGTCCCAAAGAGAAACACACAGGATCAATAATGTAGCGAGGAACACATGGCTAGAAATGGCAACTGCATCAACTGTTACATTTGAGAAAGTAGCCAGATAAACTGAGAGGTTTTAAGTATGCACTTGCTAGCATTGGTATCAATAGAGCACGAGGTAGCTTTCTGTTGATCACACATAGCACGTGCAGCCCTTACTGATCTATAGAATTTAAAGCATTCACAGAGCAGACTGCTCCCTTTGGGCTTCCAAAGGGTAGGGTATGGATTTTATGGAAAAGATGCGAATTCCGATTGTTCGTGGTAGTTGTGCGTTTTCTGGAGCTCAGTTGGACAATCCTATTTCCAGTGCCCTAACTCACCACAATTGAAACATGAGGTACCACCAGGCTGGGTAAATTCTCACATCCTAAGCTTCAGACCTCCCACCTTGCAGTCCTCCCTGCCCCTTCTTCGTTTTGCCACCCGCTTCCCCCCGCCCCCTTCCTCTGACCATTTGTTGTAAAGATTATATTTTCAAATGCATTAGTTTAGCTTCAGTAGATTCTTTGTTTCACCCTTGCACAGTGACACAATGATTACTAACAGAAACCAATTCAGAAAGGCCTTCAGTTTGCCATCCAAAGCAGATGGTACATAACTGCTACTCTACCTTGGATAACAGCCCTTGAACAAATGCCACCCATCTGCTTCTTTAGCAGTTTATGTAGAATTATTAATACCAGTATAATGATCATACACATCGTTTAAATGCTCAAAGCATTCCACATGATATTCCCATTTGTTTTGTTTACAATAATGAATCTTTTTTCAATCAGTGTTAAAAGTACATACCCCAACAAGCACACTTAACAGTGCGTCTATAGCAGCAATAGGGGCAGCATCATCAATGGTTGCTGGTTGAGGCTAAAGTCGTTCTTTTTCTTGACTTGGTATAGTAATTCAGAGCAGTTGTTTGTCTTCAGCCATTTTGGTTTACAACAGGCGAATACAGTTTGTAAATTTTCTTGGACCATTTGAAGGTTATCACTTATATTAAGGAATTGTTTTGGGATATTTGCAAGGTCAGATGTGAACCAGGGACATGAATGATGATGGAGCCATTCAAGTCTGGACCTGGCTGTTGCCTTTTGGGTAGATGGTCATCCGGATAAATATGTGAGACATCAGTTGAGTCATCATTGTCCTCTTTCCTAGCTCAAGGAATGTGTCCTTCAAGTCGAGATACTCCTTGTCCTGCAATCAGCCTTAAACCATCTTGAGTCGTTGTCAGACTGGGAGCCCGCCCACTACTACGCTTCATTTCGGCATGGTGGAGTATTGAGCAAAAAAAACATTGGGGGTGACAGGTGGGGTATAACTGTGCCAGCATCTTATCATGCTCTTACGTCAGTCATGCTTTGGCTTGCTGCCCTCTTCTGCCTACAGTTTGCCTGTGCTCCACCCACTAGCTCCTTGATTGATGCTGCTCCCCTGCCAGGTAGGTCATCAGTGTCTACAGCTGGTATGGGAAGATGAAAATATCCAGTCTATCCTTCTTTTCTTCTACTGCTTTAGGGTATTCATTATTCATTTTAGAACACGTATAAGAAGGAACGGAGGGGAGCAAGCTCTAACTATGTCCATCAAGTGACTAATTTGGCATGTTAGTTTCTTTTGAGTGTCTGCATTTATGTATAGGATTTTTCAACCATTTCATAAGGTTTTTAAATTGATCAGTGGTATACGTACCTTCTTCATCTGAAGAATATGTTTGTATCCTCTGCACTATTGCACTTTATTCACTCCTCAATACACCTGTATGTACAAAGAAGCATTGGCAAAGCCAGTAGGTCTCTCCAATGCAAGAGATATTGGCTTTGGCAATGTGTTTTAGCCGTATTGCACACCACTTTGGTTGTTGTTCTTGGTGTTGTTCAACATGTCTAAAAGTTATTGGCTTAAAGTGTTGTACAGTGGAGTGGAGTCTCACAGAGTGAAGCTGGATTTAGTTAGGTGGAGTGGCCTAGAGTGACACAGAGTGCTGTAGGATGGAATGGAGTGTCATAGAGCGGAGCATCATGAAATGTCAGAGAGTGGAGTGTCACTGAGAGGAGTAGAGTCATAGAGTAGATGAAAGTGGCATAGAGTGGAGTGTCATATAGTGGAGTGTCATTGAGTGGCGTAAAATGAAGTGCATTAGAGTGGAGTGAAGTGGAATGGATTGGATCCGCATGGAGTGGATTAGAATGGAGTGGATTAGAGTGGAGTGGATGACAGTGGATTAGAGTGGATTGGAGAGGAGTGGGGTGGAGTGGAGTGCTGTGGATTAGAGTGGAGTGGATTAAAGTAGAATGGATTAGAGTGAAGTGGAGTAGTTTAGAGTGGATTAGAGTACAGTGGATTGGAGTGGAGTGGTTTGTGATGAAGTGGGTTAGAGTGGGTTAGAGACAAGTGGATTGGAGTGGATTAGAGTGGCATGGAGGGGAAAGGATTAGGGTGGCATAGAGGGGAATGGAGTGGATTGGAATGGACTAGAGAGGAGTGGAGTCAATTGGAGTGTATTAGAGTGTAGTGGATTGGAGTATGATTAAAGTAGAGTTGTTTATGTGGATTGGAGTGGAGTGGATTACAGAGGAGTAGATTAGAATGAAGTGGATTAGAGTGGATGGGATTGCAGTGGATTTGAGTGGAGTGGATAATAGTGGATTGGAGTGGTTTAGATTAGAGTGGAGTGGGTTAGAGTGGAGAGGAGTACAGTGGATTAGATTGGAGTGGATTAGAGTGGAGTGGATTAGAATTGAATAAAGTTGAGCAAATTAGAGTGGAGTTGATTAGAGTGCATTGAATTAAAGTAGATTAGAGTGTATTGAGTTGTTTAGAGTGGATTAGAGGCAAGTGGTTTAGAGTGGAGTTTGAGTGGTGGTGATTATGTTAGAGTGGATCATAGTGGAGTGGATTAGAGTGGATTAGACATAAGTAGATTTGAGTGGATTAGAAGGGATTGCAGTGAATTGGAGTGGACTGGAGTGGGGTGGATTAGAGTGGATTGGAGTAGAATGGAGTAGATTAGAGCTGATTGCATTAGAGTAGACTGAATGGAGTGGATTACAGTTGAATGGATTTGAGTGGAGTGGAGTGGAATGGAATGGGGTGAAGTGGAGTAGAGTGGATTAGAGTGGGTAAGGGTGAAGTGTATCGGAATGGGTTGGATTTAATTTGAGTGGATTATGATGGATTAAAGTAGAGTGGATTAGAGTGGAATGGATTACAGTGGAGTAGAATGTAGTGGACTGGAATGGATTAGAGTGGAGTGGATTATAGTGGATTGGATTACAGTGGAGTGGATTACAGTGGATTATAGTGGAGTAAATAAGCATGGAGTTGTTTAGATTGGAGTGGATTAAGGCAGATTGGTGTGGATCAGGGTGGAATGGAGAGGATTACAGTGGAGTGGAGGGGATTCGAGTGGTTTTGAGTGGGCTTGAGTGGATTGCAGTGGATTGGAGTGGAGAGGATTAGAGTGGAGTGGTTTGGAGTGGATTTGAGTGGATTTGAGGGGAGTTGATAGGAGTATACTGGATGGAGCGTAGTAGAGTAGAGTGGATTGTATTGCATTAGAGTGGAGTGGATTGGAGCGGCTTAGAATTAAGTATGGGCGAAATTTGCGAATTAGCGGTACGCAAATTCGTGCAAAAGCCAATTTGCGGTCCACTAAATCTGCGAATTTGTTCGCGGGGCGCTTTGCGTGTTCGCGGGGTTTTTTTTAGCGCGCCAACTGCAAAACTAGCCATGCGGTCGTACATAGGCGTAGCCATCTTGTTTTCAGTGTTCGCGTTGCGTATTTCCGTTTCTGGGCACTAGCTGCATGCTCGCGTAGGGCATTTCCTACGTGTGGGGCGCAATTACGTCATCGCGTCCATTTTTGGGTGCTCGCGGGGGAAATATCGTACGAACTTACCCACGCGGTCCTCAATGGGCGCGGCCATCTGCTTTTTCTTTCATTGCTATGGTTCTGGGCATGCTTTTTCTATCCTGCTTTCATCTTTGCAATCCTTTGTTTGAACTTTTTTTGAACTTTTTTACAGATTATCGATCCCTTTCTTTTTCTACAACTATATTTTGTGTTTTTTTCTACTTTTGGTTACTTTAAAACTACTTTTTTAACTCTTTTATTTACTTTTTCCCTATTCTCTTTCTTTTTTATTTCTATTTCTGTCCATGGCAATGGCAAAGGGAGCCGGGAAGAGCAAGGAGAAGGGTCCCGCATCCCGTACCAGGCTCCCTTGCGGGAGCTTACGGGGTGAGTAAGTAGTAGCCCAGGAGATTTTCAGCGTGGGGAAGGTGGCCGCACTTATCTTTTATGTTCCCGAAGACCGTCGCAGCAGGCGGCAGGCCCGGTGCAGGGTATGGCCTCCGGGAGCGTCGCAAGCTCTGGGATATGGTGTGCCGGGCCATGTTTAGGGAGTCGGGGGTCCGGCGCACCTACCATTAGGTGACGCACCAGTGGGCTGACCTCCTTGACCGGGAGCAGGACCTGCTCGACGTGGAGATCCCCGGGCTTGGTGAGTAGCTATTTAATACCTACTTTGTTTTTTTCTGCTCTGTGTTATTATTATATTGCTAATATATGTTTTTCCCGAAGAGCAAGAATGCTGCTGATTCTATTACATTGCAGGTAAATTAATGTTTATAGCTTCTGTGATTGCAGGTGCATGCAATGCTTGCCTGCTCAGTGGTGTTGCTACTATGCTTACTTGTTTGCAACTTTGTGCGCATTTGGCCTGATTATGTATGAGTGTAGTACTTTACAGAACTGCGTAATGCTAGAGAGATTAGAGACTCAAATCTAGTCCTTCTTTTGTACTCCTGCTGCCACTAAGAAGAAGAGATAGTGGTGGATTGATAGGTTGAGTATATTATGACTTGTTATTAGTAGTAGGACATTTTTAGTGGTCTGCAATCATGACGGACTGTGTCTGTCATGTCGCGTGCTGCTGAGTGCTGGCAGTCGTAGTAGAACCTCTTTGTTGTTGGTTTAGTTAGTGATTTACATAACTTTCCAAGTAGACGGTCTGCGAATCCAGCAATACTGTGCTAGTATCCTCCTAGTTGACCAGATCAGATAGGTCAATACATGTAGTGCAATTGTTGGTAATTTGTTTCTCCGAGATAATTTTAGATTGTGGTCAAAGAAATCAAATATTTCAAAAAAACAATCATCCATGTTTGTGTTTATTTCATGATCATCAGCAACTCCCAGGGACAAGGGGACGACAGCGACGCTGGCGGATCAAGGTGGGCAGGATCTGTCCTTTGCGGTCTCTTCTGCTGTCCCCAGTAAGTTGTTCTGTTGTTAATATTAATAATTATACTTCCCTAACTTTTACAGCACCTATTCATTCCAAACTATTTCCTAATTCTATTTTTTACAAAATAGTCTTTGATCTTCTTGTAGACTGTTTCTACATTCTTATCCTGCCTCTACTATCACTCTCTGTGCTATTACTATTTACTATTATTATGATTCGGTCCGTGTAGGTAGCTAAGCTTGCCCAGTCGGCAAACGTTGTTAAACAAAAATATGATCCAGCAATAGCTCTAGGTACTGAGGGCAGTCCTCTGGGTTGTCCTTGCTATCTATTCCAGTATTCTTAATGTAAGTGCTTTGACAATTTCCAACAACAAAATGTCAATGTGTCCACTAAGAATAAGGTAGTAGTTGGCTTTTTTGATTTGATAGGAGCACATACCATACCATACTGCTAGTGTTTCAGGGACTATTCTGCACATAAAGAAGTATGGACAAGAGAAATAGGACATTGTTGATGATAGGTGCAGTTCGACTTTCCACATACCTCAGTCCGAACAGAAGTTAAACCCCCAATCCCCTGACCAACTATCTAGTGTGTCTGACCAATGATTATACGACCCAGAAGAACAGGAGAAGACTACTGCCAAGTCCGGACCTATCAGAGTCACGGAAGAATGCCGGCAAAGTGCAGTAGTGCAAACCCTTCCGCTCACGCACTCGTAATCAAAAATCACACAGTGTTTTTTAGTTTTATTTTCAAATAAGAAATAAAAAAACAATTTCTTTATTTTTAATAGCGCAGTATTTCGAGCGAGCAGTGGTGATAGATGACGTTAAAGTTTAAACACCCTTCCCTAGAATCAATATACTTCAACTTAACACATCTAAGTATTAGAATAACTGTGCGGGACTGGTGGTGATGAGTAAGGGACAGAAGTAGGTGGTGAATTCAAAAGCTCTTGTTGGCAGAAGGGCAATGGAATCTTCTACTTGTAATTAGAAAAATGGTGCATGTTAAAAAGCAAGCATTCATCAGTTGTGCCAAAAAGTGTAGCATGTAATGGCTAAGCATATAAAAGATTAACACCCTCCCCAAAACCGTCATTTTTTTCATTCCCAATAATTAAAAATTGGTTGTGTATTAACATTTTCTTCCATTACGAGAAGAAATAGGGGGTGGAGTAGGGCATCTAAAAATATGACATGTTTTTTCTAGGCGTCATCACAACATCGGATGCGGCACCTCCCACCACCAGTGCCGGGGCCAGCAGCGCGGAGGCGTCCACTACTCCAGGGGTTGATGCGGCGGCGCCACAAGTGCCACCAGGTGGAGCTGAGGGTGATGGCTCAGCAGCGGTAAATTATTATACTCCTTACTTATTGACATTTTAGAGTAGGCTCGCAAAGGAGTGTATGACGTACTGTACAGTAGACAGTACACTAGTACAAGTACACTGTACTGTTAAGAACAGTTACTAATTTAGAACTACATTTTTGCCAATCACGGAGAAGACAGTCACCCTTGACTTAGCAATAGCATTAGCGGCAGTAGTTCTTGAGTAAGCAATGGCCCCCTCTATTTGACTTCAACTCAGCTGGGAAACATTTATCGTGAAGCAAAGTCATATCAGATGAACTTGAGGGATGTGATGTACGAAAAGGGAAAGAACTTAGAGTGAAAGGAAGGACGAGCGAGTCGTAACATTTATGACTGTAAGAATGTTACGTGTTTTTGAATGCAGGCAGAGGTGGCTGATAGGAAGGAATCAGATGCATGGCTGCTTGAAGCAAGGATGCTTAGAGGAGAAGAAAAGATGACTGCTTGTGTGGGTGAATCAGAAACTGCATGTGTGGTGTGCATTGCACTATATCATTTAGGTGAAACTCAAATGCAAGTCAAGACGATGGTTTACCAAATAAAATGAAAAGGGTGTTAGTTGGTTGTTGAGAAAAAGTAAAGTTGGTACAGTTGAGAGTGAGACATTAAGAAGAATGTTAGACGTTTACTTTGTAAGACTGGATGGTATCTTCTTCCTTATAGATAGCAGAGGTGTATGTGTAGAACAGACGCTCAGTCTTTGAACAGCATGTCCGTGCCAGAGTAGCAAAGCAGTTGATATCCATTTACTACAAGTTGTGATTGTTCAGAAATACTCCCTTGACTAACAGTACAGTAGTTTACTTTGCAAGCACAGCATATATTGTGTATGTATTGTATAGTTGACATTATATTAAGTCAAGTCCCTTCCTCCGGCAATTATGGGTACCACACTCACTCCCTATGTTAATAATTTTTTTTCAGCTGTGTCATGGGTGGACTATCACTTTTGTTCACTCAATCTATCAAAACAAAGCACCTAAAGTCATCCATCATATAAGCAAAGATCATGTGATCGGCAGGATATATGATCTGAAATGAATAATCTTCATTTTCCTTTTGTAGTAGTAAAGGCCCGGGGGGCAGTGCGAAATATAAATTACATTGAGCAGTAGCCCTTGATGTAACCGAGTATGGCCAGTGCAACCCCTATAGAAAGGTAAGAGCTTCCCTATCCCCACCTGCATATACTGCTTAAAGTAATGCGAGTCTGCGTCATCATGGCTTGTATCTGTTTTTCTTGGGTGCAAGCTGACTGAGCTGGCATTATGCCGGCTACCACAAGTTCACATACAAGTAATTTCTTTCGCAAAACAAGAGAAAAAAAGAAGAAGACTGGTGTACTCTCTGACTCTCTGACTATGTAGTGAGTCCATAGTGCTGCTAGTAGAACTCCTGAAACTCCCACTAATGTTACAGGCCTACAAAGACGGCGGAAAGATAAATGCCAAAACGTTATACTGTGCTTGCAAGTTGCTAGTGTTACTGTGAGACAACTTTCTGTTGAAATATTTTGTGTTAATGTTGAAGAGTATTGGTTACAGTATTTTTCTTTCTTTTTTCATATAGATGCTCCACAAAAGCTCACCAGAAAGGAGATGGCTGTCCGGGGCAGGGCCCGAAAGCTGGAGGCCGTTTGCGCTGAATATTTGCGGCTGTGGGCTCGGGAGCAGGAGGAGGCGGCAACAACTGCATCCTCCTCCAGTGTCCCTGGGACGACCAGCCAGCAGCCTCCAGTAGTACGGCGCCATGGTCGGACAGCCTCCCGCCGCCGCCGCACAGCAGCAAGCAAAACACCTGCTGCCCCCCCAGAGCCTGGATGGCATGTTAGCGCCACCTCCGCAGGAGAGTGGACACCCTGGAGCGCATGGTGGAGAAGCTCCAGCGCCAGCTCCGGGATCTCCACAAAGAGATGCAGGACCACCTGTCCACAGGACACCGCTGGAAGAAGTGACTGTCCCTTTCCCCTTTTTTAAAGACTGTTGGGGGGGGTGGGAATTGGGCGTTGGGGAAAGGGAGTTTTTTTAAGGACATTTGGACATTGGTTGGGGCTAGGGAGGGGGTGGGTTGGGCCTTCTTGTGGCATAGTTTTTTTTTGTTAGGGCTCCAATAATTATTTATTTCTCTACTGAAACATAGCATACACGTTTTTTTTTACTGTTTTGTGGGGGAGGCGGGGGTGGGGGGGTAACTGTATGTTTGTTTTCCTGAAACTTAACTGGCTGGTTGATTCAAATTGTCTAATCGCCCAAATTTGTACAAAAGTGCCACTGACAGAGTTAGTGAATTCAATTGCCCTAATACTTTACTAGTACTACCATCAGTCTCTCTTCTCCTAATCCATTATTCTTCCTCCCCAAAAATGCTTATCTTACCTGTGATTCGTCTTTGAGAATAGGGCTAGGCACAGGACTGGCTGCATGGTAACTGGCGATTAAGGTTGGGTATGGAATCCAGGGTGGATGAAATGTCATTGTTGATCTAGTAGTAGTAGTGATACACACTGGCAACAGCAGCATATGAAAAAAAAGGAACTGAAACATTGAGTGGCTTGAGCGTAGCATTAGAACAGTACGATTGATAGTACAGTACACAAGAACAGTGCCATAAATTGTAGCCTAAGCAATGCTAAAGTATTCAAAATATAAGTACTAGTTGCGTGGAGCATGGCTACTATAAGA
Organism: Lissotriton vulgaris; assembly: GCF_964263255.1. Classification (NCBI taxonomy): domain Eukaryota; kingdom Metazoa; phylum Chordata; class Amphibia; order Caudata; family Salamandridae; genus Lissotriton; species Lissotriton vulgaris. Next base: position 873,274,509 of record NC_141695.1, on the reverse strand, counting down.
AATATTATTGAAGGCGAAGGACGTAGCAGCCTAAGCATTAAGCATTCCATTCTTCAGGTGTAGGAGGTGGATGTTTTGGATGATCAATCCACGGTGGCGTACTTGAAATTCTGATTTGATTGATTTTTCTGTTGCTTTGACCTAATCCTCCCTAGTAAGTGTTTGGAATTATTGTTGTCATTTAGTCACACCTCAATGAAAACCACACAGCCCGGAGAAAGAGGGTTAGGGTTTGAAAATTGGATGAGAATGGGGGTTTTTGGGTTGGATTTATGGAGAGAGAAAAAAACACAGCATGGACAACAAATGAAGATAAAAAATATCCATAAATCTTTTTAGGGACATAAAGGAAGTGCATGCACTACTGCATGCATGAAGTTGTTTGCTAAATGGATGGTTAGGTTACTGAAAAGTAGTACTACAACTTACTAACTATGAAGAAACAATGTGAAAGTACAGGGCTACAGTAATTACGCAATTTCACTTGCCTATCTGCCCTCAGAGAGAATAAACACTTAGTAGTACATTCAATTAGTTTTAAAAATAGCAAAGAAAAACGTATCAAATTGCTGGAGGGATGAATTTGAAGCAGAGAGCAAACAAATGCACAGAGTCACACTCGTAGAAGTTCACAACAATATAACATTATTTAAAAGATAAGGAGAAGTGAAGAGGATACTCTAACTGTATGTTGTAGTTGTCCTGTTCAATTTGGGAAGTTGCATGCATCCAGCCATTCCTCTTCTTTGCTGTACTTCTCCATTCCATCTGACGTTCCGTCGATCAATCTTGGTGACCAGACACACTGTCCACTGCCTGCCTGGCGGATGCCGAATTGTGGATCAATAATGGTAAGCCTGAGTTAATTATTTTTCCCAGCCCTAAAGGGTAAAAGCCGGCATGTAATCGTTGATGGAAAAATAAATCAGGAAGTGAAATGTAAAAACCATGCAGAAAAAAACATAAGGTACGGTGTGCTGTAGTGTAAAAATAACAGTTTCAGTTTCAGAGGTGACAGTATTACATACAAGCATCATCATTTCTAAAGTGCGTACTCTGAGTCTCCTTTTCAAGGATAGTAATTAGCACCCAGCGGGCCAGGGCCATGCAGACGGTCAAGGCAGTCACCACTGAGTGAAGCAACCTGATGTAGCATACCTCTTTGAGCAACAACAGAAGAGTGAAAGGACAAAACACAACCTCAAACAAATATGTGAGGGTTAAGTGAAAGGGAAAGAAAGATAGGAAAACTCAACACATATGGGAAATTGTTTAAGAACCCTCACTCACCAACCTACTGGTGACATGCTTCATCACTGGGTTCCCACTGGAAAGACCTAATGTCTTTCCAGTGTGCTACAACGCCTGTTTACAGCGGAGCTGGTTCTTGTGTGTGTTGAGTGGTGAAAAAAAGGCCAAATTGTGCTACGTGAGTGCAATAAGGTGTAAAATATAAAAAGTGCGAAGTCGTGACTGTCAACTACTTTATTAATAGTCCAACCAGCACTGATTAAAAACAAATATGAGTGAACTCATAGGGTTGGTCTCATCTATTAGAGACCCCTAGTCCACAGTGAATACAAATTTAGGTCGACATGTTTCTGCTTTTAGGAGCCCGAGTCGCTCAGCTTTCTTCAGGACCAAGTAGTGCGATCCTCCGGTGGTATACATGCCCTAAGGTGCACCCTGCCGTGAGGATTTTAGTGTTAAAAATAATAATTTTTTTTTTCTATTATACTCACGGCCCGAAGCCGTTCAAACCTAATCAGCAATTAGCTAGGGTCAGGTACCTGTAAGGAGAAATGTTTTCAAAGTTAGAAAAAACATTTACCATAATATAAATGTGACAACAGATAATCCCGATCAATCCCTTCACCAAAACTTCCACTCCTAAGGTGAGAGTCAGGGAAATGGTGTGTAGTGGAGAAGTGTGGCTCAGGGGTTAGAGGCGGCAGACCCGGAAACTGAGATCGGCCCTGGACCAGGGTTCAATTCCCCGCCCCGACGGGGGTTGGGCTCAATAATTCCACGGACTCGATAATTCTCACTCCGGTGCCTACTCGACTCACGGGTTCACACTCTGCGACTCTGGGCAATAGCTTGCTTAATCTCCACAACGGCCCCTCGCGGCGGGATACCTGGCTTTCACCTTGTGGATACCTCGCTGGGGTATCTCGCAGGGGAATACCAGGACGGGTTCCCTAAGCAAGCGCATAGATGCCTGCGATGTGGGCGATTTGCGCTATATAAATACATGTACATTTACATTTACATTTACTCAATGGAGCGAGAAATTCCTGCTACTAGTATTGCAAATAGCAGGCGACATGGTCTACCTTCATAGACAGTTAATATGCGTTAGATATATGCATTTTATTATGCCACTAAGTTTCTATGGCAAAACGTGATATCCAACGGTTTTATTTTGATTAAAACGTGGAAGTATTTGCTACTAACAACAAGCTATAGATGCACTCAACAATTGGAAAAAAACGGAGTCTTAAAGGGGCTCCATGAGGGGGTTGAATAAACAAACGGAAGACAGGAGGCCCAATTGCTAACTCACAAGAGGAAGGCGATTTTCATTCCGCATGGGCTGGCGCGGTGGGGGGTTATTTTCACGTCGCATATCTGAAACGAAATTAGCCATGCGAACAGTCTTTGAAATTTAAGTTCGGATGCCAACGTACTTAGCTACAGGGTAAACTGGAGAGTCAATTGTTAGTCCCTTGTAGTCCTGTACTCACATTTGTGCTGACGACTCCCCGCAGACTACCTAGTCTGTCACCACCGCGGCCCAACTGAACGCCGAGTGCGGACGCTGCTGACAAACGTAGCGTCTAGCGTGATCACCTGACATCATCACGTGACCTTGTGTGTCGAACTCCCATGTTAAAATTTAAAGGGGCCATGTTGTTATCGTTCTCGCTCGAGGTATCTTAAATAGACAGCCCAGTAGCTGTAAGCATGCCCGCGGCAGTACGGTGGTCAGCAAAGCTATGTTGGTACTCGTATGTTTTAGTCTTTTAATCTAATAAAAAATGAATCTGAGCTTCTGATGGTGCGGTTGTGCCCGATATAGTTGTTTTAAATAATGTGTTTCCGCAAAATGATGACCCGACTGGTGTGATGCTTAAAGGGAGTGACACTAAGAAGTAGCCATTAAATGCTGGTTTCAAGGAGAATCTCAACTGGACTGTAAGTATGTGTGTATTAGAGAAACACATAATTGACAAAATTGTAATATTCCCCATTACAAAAAGGAAGGAATAGAGGTCACCTTCCCTTATTTTGAGAGGATACAGTTTCGGATGGGTGGTTGTCACTCCAAAGGGTAAATTGAGGCCTTCAGCCCTTATTTTAATGAGATACAGCCCTGAGTAGGTGGTTGTTACTCAAAAGCGGTAATTGGGTAACAGTCCCTCAGTTTGGTAGTGGAACTGTCTATTGGGTTAATTAGGAGGCAGTCTGTGGAGAGGACCTTATATTTAAAATCAATGGACCATGATGTTTCTTATGTGGGTTAGTCTGATATATCAGCGTCTCAACAGAGAACCCCAAGCGATGTCTTCGTTAAGTCCTGAGCGATGGCTGGATAAGCGATGGATCCACCGTTGTTTCTTCTCGAAGAGAATTTTTTCGTCACCAGACACATGTTCCACAATGGTCCAACGCATGTCGTTCGGCGTGTGACTTCTTTCAATGAAATGGTTTGTAGGCTTGGTCGCATTCCGTTTACATCGAATACTACTTCGATGTTCGCAGATTCTGAGTTTGACACGTCTGGTGGTCATACCAACGTATTTCAAACCACAGGTACAGGTGATCAAGTACACTACGTTGCTGGTATTACAATTGGTATGACTCCGTTGCTCCCACTGTTTGCCAGGTTCTAAGTTCAGGAACTTAGTGTGGGTGGTTAAATGGCAGATACTACAGTCCCCGCACGGGAAATGACCCGTCACGGCAGGCAACCCCCAAGTGGACAATACTGTAGGGTCATGATTTTTCTGTTTCTCAGCTGGGCGGGTGTGGACTAGGGAATCTTTTAAACTAGTCGCTCTCTTATAAGAGAAGAGTGGTTTTTCCCACTTCAGTTGGCTACTCGTCACAATCTTCCAGTTCTTTTGAATACTACGGCTAACCACATTGGACAAACAGTTATAAGTGGTTACACAGGTTAATGGAACTTCCTGTTGGATGTTTTTAGGGTATGTCTCCAAAAGGGCATCTCTGTTTTTATTGTGTGCCCTCTTCCGGTTTTCTTGGAGTATCCTTTTAGGGTAGCCACGCTCCTCTAGTTTCTCCGTCAGATCGTCTGCTTGTCTCTTGAAGTCACCCAAATCACTGCAGTTTCGTTTTATACGGAGATACTGTCCGTAAGGGAGATTCTCCCTTAACGGCCGGGGATGAAAACTGCTGAAAAACAACAGCTTGTTTTTTGATGTTGGTTTGTAGTATGTTTGGGTATGAAGCAAGTGATCCTTTTTCTGGATGGTAATATCGAGAAAGGTAATACTTTCTCTGGCGTACTCATGTGTGAATCTCAGGTGAGGATCACAAGTATTTACCCAGGAGAAAAAGGGGAGTAAGGACGCTTCGTCTCCTTTCCATAACAATAGGACATCGTAAATATAACGTTGCCATAGAACGATGTTGGTGGAGAAAGGGTTTTTAGGGGCAAGGATGTGTTTTCTTTCAAAGCTGTAGAAGTACAATCCTGCCACGGAAGGGGCAAAAGTGCTGCCCATGGAAGTCCCTGTTGTTTGAAGGTATATCTGGTTCTCATATTCAAAATAATTCCTCTTGAGGGCTAACGAGGCACAATCCACTACAAAACCTCTAGGCACTGTGAAGTTCCAGATGTTTTGATCAAAAGCCTCTGCTACTACTTTGATGGTATCATCCTGCGGTATGCAGGTATAAAGTCTCTTGATGTCCAGAGTGACTAAAAATGTAGGTTCCTTTGGTATCTCGATGGTTTTGAGCATGGCTAAGAGGCTCTTGGTGTCCTTGATGTAGGTCTCAGTCGATTGAATTATCGGTTTCAGAAAAAAATCGCAATATTGCAAAAGGGGTTCCAATAGTGAACCGATCCCGGACACGATTGGGCGTCCAGGTGGAGGTGAGATGTTCTTATGGGTTTTCGGCAGTGTGTAGAAATATGGTACCTTGCCCGTTGATGATGTAAGGAAGTCAGCTTCTCGTTTTGATAGCCAGCCGTCAGATTCCGCCGTGGAAACCAATTCTAAGATTTCATCACAGAGGCTTTCAGTAGGGTCCCCTCTCAGAAAGGTATAGTTATTGGTATTATTCAATAACCTTTTGCATTCAGCGTCATAAGCTTGTTTGTCCTGAACCACTATGCCTCCGCCCTTGTCGGCACTTTTAATCACAATGGTGGTATTTTTCTTCAGTGACTGTATTGCCTGATATTCTACTGTTTTTAGATTTTTAAAGACAGTTGGACAAGTTAGAGATTCCACTTCATTTTGAACTGCCTGTTCAAATGTCAGAATTTCTGGCGGTACAAGATGGGTAGGGGGGTGAAGTTAGATTTCAGTCTAAAAGGCGTATCACTTCTGGTTACTTCTGTGAGTTCAGTCTCCTTGTTTTTTTCAAAGAAACTTTTCAGTCTGAGTTTTCTAAAGAACTCATTGAGCTCACAAAGTAACTTGAATTTATCAAAACGTGGGGTAGGTATAAAACCCAGGCCTTTTTCTAGGACAGCCTTTTCAGCGTCGTTCAGGTTGTAGAAAGATAAGTTTGTCACAAGACTCACTTGTTGCTTGGGCCTGCTCTCTGTTCCCCCGTCTTGCTTCGGGTGTTGTCCCCCACTGTTTCTGATTGGTCCCAATGGACCTGGTTGGATCCCTTGCGTTTCCCCCTGCCTCGTCGGCCCTGGTCTAAAAAAGGCTGGCGGTAGGCATTTTGTTGAAAATGAGGTGGAGCAAAATGTGGGTTCCAACCCATCATCGGTGGTGTAGGTGGTGGGAAAGGATTATTTTGGTAAGGTACTAATCCTGGGTGTTGGAAATACGATGGCCACCCTTGGTAAGTGGGGATCGTCTGATTTCCACGGCCACGTCCGCTGCCTCTTCCTCTGTTCCCTCTTCTTGTGTTTCCCCCACTGGAACCACTCATATTGGAATCTGCTGAGGAATCTGAACTGCAATCAGTTGTTGTTGGTTGGACATATTCTGGGCTAGCATAGGGATAGACACGGGTATAGGACCACCGTTTTAGATCTTTTTGCAGTTTCTGTCCCTTGGACTGGGCCAGGTTTTCCTTATACTCGTTCTGTTCCCTATTTAGCTCATCCAACTTCTTCTTAAAAGCTGTTAGTGTTGCCTTAAATTGGGATTCAGTAGTTTGACTTTCTATCAGAAGAGTTTCAGATAGACGTAGTGCTGTTTTTATGATCAAAATGCCCCAGTCCCTGGTGCAGTGCCACGCTATCTGAGCCCATTCCTTGCGGAACACTGCATCGTCTAAGAAAATTCTAGACGCATTTGTCACAAGTAGCCCTTTCGGTGCTGCGTTATTGTTGAGGTACTCTTTGATCATTGTGCCGTGTAGTATGGCTCCAAACGACCTGCAGAAATACAACATGAGACCCTTCTGAGCAAACATAAACACTACTGTTTTATATATTGAGTGTGATCTACTAATAAAATCCTCCATCTTTTGTGAAACACCGTTTCTGTGTGTGTCTTCTTATCCTGTCAATTCATGTGCATGTCCAAGTGCAAAAACTATTCTAGAGACATGCAGCCCCTAAAGTGTGTATAAGTCCCATCGCCTACTCCATCATCACACCATGAATCCAGTTCATGCGCCATTTCGGGTACCTATACTTCACCCTTTGTGTTTGCTCAGAAGGGTCTCATATTGTATTTCTGCCGGTCGTTTGGAGACCAGCTTTGGTCTAAATTAGTGGCTGTCCTGATGAAGACGTTTTCTGCCAAACACGAAGAGAATACAATGTTGTAGCCACTGAACGAATGCATATTTTCTACAGCCATTAAAGCAAACTATTCCTTGAAATGCCACTTCTCACCCCTTGAATGGGATTAACTACTGTGGACTTCTCGTCATTCATTAAGGAGAAATTCACAGTGGTAAATGCATTTACTCCTGCCAGTAACCCCTATATGAATTCCTAGCAGCTATATGTGAGGTATTTTCACCTGAAAAGTTACACTCATGGCTGAAAATACCTTTTTGAATAGCCTGTAATGTCTCATGGGATATTTATCATGTCTTGCTTAGGACAATCTAGTAGGCACTGGCCACTGGGGCCTTGTTTTCCTGAGCAAAGGGAACAATAGAGGAAGGGATGTTGGGGAATCTTTTTTTTATTATTTCAAAAGTTTTTATTGATAAGATTTTCCAATACAGTACAGTAGTGATGCAGGGGGGGGGTTACAGCAAGAAAGATACTTGGCGCCTTCTTGGTTACATAAGGCATACTTGCATACTTTGCATAGGCTGGTATTGACTGTAAGTTCTGTAAAGCCCCCGGCAAGTGTGAAAGGAGAAGAGAGAAAGAATAGAAAGGAGTGGGGGGGTCCACCTTAACCCTAGCTGCGTGTTGGCGGTAAGCGTTAATAGGCTATGCGTTCACGGGGGTTTGTGTGATCCCAGATGCGTGTCGAGCGCCACCCACATCTCATTCTTGGCTTTGTGGCTGGGTGAGAGTTTCCCAGTGATGTTGTCTGCTCCTCTGAGGAAAGTGACCCAGTTAACCCAGCCCTTGAATGCTGCTCTGGCTGTGTTTTTCCAGTTCGCTAATATGGTTTTGACTGCTGCGGTAAGTAGGAGGTCTATTAGGTCTCTGTCTTCCTTACTTCCTAAATCTGGCGCCATGAATGCTGTGGCTAGACCAATGAAACCTGGTTGTATGTTTTTCCCTATGACAGTGTTGATGAAGTCACTCACTTTCCTCCAGAAGGTTCTCACTAGGCATGGGCGAATTTTGCGAATCTCGCGTTCGCGAATTTTGCGGATTTGCGAACTCGCAATCCGCAAAATCCGCGAATTCTCGCGAATTTGCGGATTTTTTTTTTTTGTGTTTGCGCGGGTTTCTGCCAGTTCGCGAGGGTTTTGTACAATGTCGCAAATTGCGAACTTACCTGTCGGGTCGCAAGTTTCGCGAACTTGTTGTTTCTACGTGTCCAGCCTGTTTGGGACACTCTTCTTCATCACTGCCACTCTCTGTCACCACTGCCACTCTCTGACTACTCATGCCACCCTCTGGCCCACCCATGCCACCCTCTGTTTCATCACAGCACCCTCTGGTTGTCCAGTCAGTGTACATTATTGTGGCAACGCAAGCACACCTTCCCTGCCTCAAGTGACCTGAATTAATTTGGGGCTGATTAATGTGTCACAGAATATTTTTTTAGCTGGCACCTGCTTCCTTAGTACTTCCTGATTAGTGAACTTTTGCACTTGATAAGTGCTTTCATTGTTGCAAAATTAGTTACAACACCTGCCCTGCCCCAACTGACAATAATGAATTAGGGGCTGATTAATGGATTTGAACTGCCAGCCTGGCTCCTGCTTGTCTCCCTTAGCTGTAATTCAGGACCTTTGTGGCATATGTGTAACTATTCTGAGGTTCAGAGCAGGGTCACATAATAGTTGCAACTGGCAACTGAACTCTGGAGGGGCCCCTCAGCAAGCACTACAGGAAATGGCTACTAATGATGAGCCTGAACTTTTGAACCTGGTAAGTAGTTTCAGTTTTGATTAGATCGTATTTCTGCAATTTTGCACTTATTCGCGGGGCGCGAAGTTGTACTGGGAAGCCGCGAACTCACGCGAACAGTGCGAGCAGTGCGAGCAAAATCCGCTGCTCGCGGATTTGCGGATTTTGCGGGAGATTCGCGAATCTCGCGGATTGCGAATTTCCCAAAAATCCGCAAAATCCGCGAGCGAAACTGATTTTCCGCCCACACCTAGTTCTCACCTTAGGCGCAGAGGTCTTCAATCTGTGGGGCGCGACCCCCAGGGGGGTCGTGGAGTCCTTGGAAGGGGGTCGCAGATTCTGTCAGAGTGCAGTTTCTGGCTGATCACGGTGGAGGCCTAATTCACACCGAGGTGTGAACAACATCAGTGCCTCATTAACAAGTAAAAGGTCTTTTAAAGACCTGTCAAATACTCGGGTGTGGCTGTGTGTGTGTGTGTACCTGAAGCCGTTTCGAGCTGGGGGAGGAGAGGGGGGGGGGCGGAGGGGGGCTGGGGGAGCAGGCTGTAGTGTAGCCCTTTGAGGTCAATGGATATTGCGCACCTGGAGCTGTGGGCCCCGTGACACGTCTCCCGCCCCCATCAGGGAGGCACAGAGATGCCCTCCCATGATCGGGAAAGAAGGAAGAAGACGCAGAGAGATACTGACCACACACCCCCCCCCCCCACACCCCCATGAGAGAGGCACAGAAAAGGTTGGTGGATGAATGATGGGTGGATGGATGGTGTAAGGATGAAGGATGGGTGGATGTGTGAAAAGGTGGGTGGATGAATGATGAATGGATGGATGAAAGGGTGGATGGATGGATGAAAGGATGGATGGATGGAAGGATGAAAGAGTAGATGGATGAAGGATGTATGGATGGATAAAAGGTTGCATGGATGAATGATGGATGGATGTGTTGAAAGATGGGTGGATGAATGATGGGTGGATGGATGGATGGATGAAAGGGTGGATGGATGGATGAAAGGGTGGATGGATGAAGGATGGATGTATGGATGGAAGGATGAAAGGGTGGACAATTGAAGGATGGATGGATGAAAGGGTGGATGGATGGAAGGATGAAAGGGTGGACGGATGAAGGATGTATGGATGGATAAAAGGTTGCATGGATGAATGATGCATGGATGGTTGTGTGAAAAGGTGGGGGGATGAATGATGGGTGGCTGGATGGATGGATGAAAGGGTGGATGGATGGATGAAAGGGTGGGGGGGATGGATGTATGGATAAAAGGGTGGATGGATGAAGGATGGATGTATGGATGGGAGGATGAAAGGGTGGATGGAGTTATGGATGGATAAAAGGTTGCATGGATGAATGATGGATGGATGTGTGAAAAGGTGGGTGGATGAATGATGGGTGGATGGGTAAAGGATGGATGTATGGATGAAAAGATGAAAGGGTGGATGGATGAAGGATGGACGGAAGGATGATAGGATGGATGGATGTGTGAAAGTGTGGGTGGATGAATGATGGATGGATGTGATGAGGCCTAACAGGCGCATTTATGGTTGTCAAAAGTTCTAGAAACTTTTGTCAGAAGGGGGTCCTTACCCCTATAAAGGTCTTCCAAGGGGGTCTCAGCATCAAAAAGCTTGAAAACCTCTGCCTTAGGGCATTCGAAGATGAGGTGTTCTAGGTCCCCTTTCCTCTTGTGGCAGTTCCAGTAGGTGTCGCTTATAAAGAACACACCAAACAAGTTATGCCATGATGCATACATACTCACATACCCTTGAATAAATGGATTGGAGATGGGATATTTTACTTTCAGTAAGCAAGCAGTTATCCTACGATGGCAAATAATTGTTGCACTGCGAGATGAGATTTAAACGATATTACGTTCAAAGGACGTTCTTAGGACTCTGCAAAGCTCCTGGCCCTGACTGCTCAAAAAACACAAGACGCGATTTTCAGTCGCAAACCAAATAACCTCGCATATCCAATTAATTAACATTCCCCCACACCAACCACCTCAAGACAGCCAACAAACCGGCCCTGCCCAGTGTTCTGTTGTAGGCGGAGAGCTCTCTGTCACGTTTAGTGATTATCTGCCACGCTGCGCACACGTCATCGCTTGCTTGTGATGAACGATCGGTTGCAAGCAAAATGCCGAGCCTTATTTAGCATAGCGGGGAGCCGGAGAATCTAATAAGGTCATATTTTGTGTACTAAAGAACAGTTGAATTAATTGCAAGCATGGTTTGAAGCACCATGCCTAGGAAGGTCGGTGTTAGACACCTGCGTTGGATAAAAAGGGAGGAATTACATTATATTTATTTGTTAATGTATTTATTTAGAGCGCACACGTACTTTTAGACAAGCATCGCGACACTGACGGAAGCATACATAGCCAGGGGAGACGAAGCAGCAAAAGATAACTGCATATGGCAGCCTAGCGATAGAGAATCATGTTAAGAGATTTACTGAACCATTAATCATTTTTAACTCCGACTATTTGGTTGGGAACGCGGTTACGGATTTTAGCGGGCCACGGTGACAAGAGCCCTCTCACGTAACCTGTTCACTAGTGCACAATCGGTAAGACACGAGTGTCATTTTGAGGATTTTGGGGGGGGCCTGGGCGGACAATATTTGGGGCCAATTGATCAGAACAACTCTGAAATGTATTGCCCAATTCTGCTAACTCAAGCCTGCATGGCGCCTAACAAGCTTTAAGAAACGGGGTTACACAAGCACAGTTCTAATAGGCGTTTCCGTTGCCTAAAAATACTTAAAATAACACAGGCCAAAGAGAGCTAGGTCAGATGTATAGGTAAGCAGAACGAGGCAGAAAGTTTCAGACATAGAAATAGATAGAGTTCAGATAGATAGATAAATAGATAGATAGACCACTTTCACAAGGATCCCTACAGAGGGTGGGGGAATTGCCCACTTTCCCATGCCTTCAAACGTCTCTGTGGGACTTGGTGTCAGTTTGTCACACTATTGTTTGGCAAAACTATTTTTCAGATAGCAGGGGCCTCATTTATGAAAAGTGACGCATCGCTGCGTGAACACAGCGATGCGTCACTTTTCATTGCGCCCTCCTTGCCACACCAATGATGCGTCATATTTACAGTATGACGCATCATGTCTCAAGGAGTTACAGATACGTCAGTATTTCTGACGTATCTGTAGGCGCAAAAGTGACACATTGCTGGAGTGTGTCACAAAAGTGACGCAACTCCTGCAATGTGTCCTTTCACATGGGGCAAGCCCCATGTGAAAGGGCTTGCGTCAGTCTTACGCCTGCTGTGAGGCAGGCGTAAGATTTTAACGCATTTGAGTCCTAGAAGTGGCGCAGTGAAATCTCAGATTTCACTGGGTCAATTCCATGACCCTTTCTTGCATCAATTCGCCCCCCTTGCATACATTATACCTGGCGCAGGTATAATGTGGCGCAGGGGTTTTCAAAGTGGCGCATCTACCTAGATGCGTCACTTTGTAAATATGGCGCAACAAGGCACATTTTTCACTTTTTGTGACGCACCGTTGGCGTAAAAGTGACGCACTGCCTCATAAATGAGGCCCCAAGTGTCTGTTTCATTAGAAACTTTTTGAGTAATTGCCTATGGATATGAGAGCTGAGTTTAATATTATTGCCCTATCAACCCTTATTTCCATGAGCCAAGGATCATCATTGTTGTACAAGATATGTTAGTCTATTGTATGTATGTATGTCTGAATGTATGTATGTACTTACGTATGTATGTACGTACGTACATATATGCAAATGTAACCAAAAAGATGTAGGGCCTCATTTATGAGGCTGTGCGTCACTTTTACGCCGCCGGTGCGTCACTTTTTGTGACGCACCAGTGGCGTAAAAAATGTGCCTTGTTGCGCCATATTTACAAAGTATTTAACAACAAGGGGTGGTGATGGACAGAGTTTCTGAATTAAGCAGAATACTCTCACCCAGTCAAGAGATCAGGGCTAGATCCAACACCGTTTTTTAGCTCACTGCACCATCCCAGCTCAGAACCTGGCTATATGCAAATTAGTCTGTTCCTGTCCCAGTGCATGATGGGAAAAGGGCAAACCAAACTACCAAGCCAATTCTTACACTGGGAAGGAATCAAGCCCTGATCTTTGGACTGGGTAAGAGTGGTCTGCTTAATTCAGACACTCTGTTCATCACCACCCCCTTTTTTGAATCGTTTTTGGCCACCATAGGTGTGGCAGGGTATACTCAGACATGAGTCCCTTTCTCACTGCACCATCAGGATTCAAGCAAGCCGGGCCGAAGACGGCTGAAATGCCAGAAACCGGTCCCCGGTAGCTTGTCTCCTTTCTGGTGAAGAATTGTCTTGGTAGTTTAGTCTGCCCTGTTCCCATGATGCACTGGGCCAGGGACAGACTGATTTGCATATAGCCAGGTTCTGAGCTGGGATGGTGCAGTGAGATAAATAACGGTGATGGATCAAGCCCTGATCTTTGGACTGGGTAAGAGTAGTCTGCTTAATTTTGACACTCTGTTCATCACCATCCCCTTTTTTGAATCGTTTTTGGCCACTATAGGTGTGGCAGGGTATACTCAGACATGAGTCCCTTTCTCACTGCACCATCAGGATTCAAGCAAGCCGGGCCGAAGACGGGTGAAATGCCAGAAACCGGTCCCCGGTAGCTTGTCTCCTTTCTGGTGAAGAATTGGCTTGGTAGTTTAGTCTGCCCTGTTCCCATGATGCACTGGGCCAGGGACAGACTGATTTGCATATAGCCAGGTTCTGAGCTGGGATGGTGCAGTGAGATAAATAACCACCCCCTTTTTCGAATCATATTTACAAAGTGACGCATCTAGGTAGATGTGTCACTTTGTAAACCCCTGCGCCACTTTATACCTACGCCAGGTATAATGTATGCAAGGAGTCGTATTGACGCAAGAAAGAGTCGTAGAAGTGACGCTGTGAAATCTATAAGATTTCACTGCGCCACTTCTAGGATGGAAATGCGTCAATATCTTACGCCTGCCTCACAGCAGGCGTAAGACTGACGCAGGCCCTTTCACATAGGGCTTGCCCCATGTGAAAGGACGCATTGCTGGAGATGCGTCATTTTTGTGACACACCCCACAATGCGTCACTTTTGCGCCATACAGATACGTCAGAAATACTGACGTATCTGTAACTCCTTGCGCACTGATGCGTCCTACCGTTAATAGGACGCATCATTGGTGTCGCAAGGAGGGCGCAATGAAAAGTGACGCATCGCTACTTTCATGCAGCGATGCGTCACTTTTCATAAATGAGGCCCGTAGAGTGCAGTATAGGGTCAAATACAAGTATAAAGTCATTTAGGAGAGGCAGCTAGGTTGTGGATGGCTATTGCATTGTGATGTAATGATCTTTAAAGAGGTGAGATTTCAACTCTTTCCTAAATTGGAGCTGTGTTGTGGTGTTCCTAATGGATACAGAGATGGTGGTCCATGGGGGCGTGGTTTGGAGCATGGCAAGATGGCCGCACTGTAGTGTAGCTCTGCCGGCCACCGACTAGAATCCTTCAACTATCCTGCCTCACTCGAGCCATCTATCGGGATTTTTTGTGTAAGTGGATTCGTGTGAACGAGCTGCACACTTTGGGGTGCTTTGAAGCACTGACTGTGCCCCACAAGACAAGGTCAACAACAAGCAGGCGCTTGACCCTCGTGGCACCGGAGGAGGTGTGTATGAGGCCGCTTTTTGGCCTGAGCCCGCCAGCTGCTTGAACTGCGTTTGTGGGGAGCGAGGGTCATACTCGAGGGTTGGCTGTGCCCCCTAGGACTCACAGGGGAGTGCACAACAGGCGAATCTGGCCGAGGCAGTGGACTTGACAGCTGCGGCAGAGGTGCGGGCGGACTGTGCAGGCGGGGGGACTGCTGCTCTATGCGAGCGGCCGGTGCGAGTCTGAGGGCTGGGCCGCACCAGAGCTGTTCATCAATAGTACGCGGCGGCGGTGAAAATACCTGATGGCTGATTGGTGCTGCAGCGGACCCACCGTCGTCGGGTGATTGTGGCAACCTTGCACTGCCTTGCAGAGGGGGAGGACAGTGGTCTTGGTTGGACGTTGCGAGGAGGCGTTGGGGTGCTGTGCGAGATACCGTGCTGCTAATCTGGAAGTGCAGCTGAAGAGAGGTGCCGTCCGGGTGGCTAGCAGGCCACGTGGAGGCACCTTACCCCCCAGATGCCGACTGGGCGTTGATTGGAACCCCCCTCCAGCTAACACTGCTATCATTTGCACCCTGCTGGGAGTCGGTGCTCTGTGCCTCAACGGACTGCTGGTCTCCTTCCAACTGACAATAAACTGATATAGTGCGGCATGTGGGGAGCTGTGGTAGGCCCCAGCACTGTCTGTATTCGAAGCACTGCTCCGCTATGCTTTAAGACGGAGGGGGTGTGCACAGCCTTCCTCGTGGGGGACGCCCTGCGCACTCAGTGCAGTGTTTGGGGCCTATGCTGCTGGGCTGCTCGTCCCTACGGGGCCTTCATTGTTGGATTGCTCATCCTTCTGGCACCATATTGAGGTTTTCACTAGATTACCTGCATTTTGAAACAACAGAGCCCCGCCATCTCGGATCTGTATCGTGGGGTGCGATGATGGCCAAACAGACGCTGCAGTCTGTAAAGTAGTGGCTGGAGTGACCCAGGAGGCCATCTTTTCGATTTCCACTAAACTCCAATAGGGGCTTCTTGCCCTGGACTAGCTGCTGTGAGACTGATAAGTGCTTGGGAGCTCTGAACTGTTGCTTGAGGTACCGGCTGATTTGCCCCTTACTCTGTGGAGTTGGGAAGGACTTGCTTTACTTGTTCTGAGACGTGGGTTACGGCCATAACTGCGGGAGCTGCTGGTAAGTCCTGATAACAAAAGTAGGTCCTCCTACTGTCTTAGGAATAGACAGTTTCTGAAAGCGAATTTTCCATCCATCACTAAACAGCCACTTGTCCCTAAGATTACCAGAAGAGTTACCCGCAAAACCTTAAAACTTCAAACGACTAAAGGCAGTAACAAGAAAAAAACAGCGGACAGTCTAGAAGCTAGGGAGGAGAGCAAGACCTCCAAAATAAAAGTTACCCCATCATTAAGATCGTATTTTAAAATACAAAGTCAAGGTAATAAGTAGAAAAATAAGGAACAAAGAGAAACAGCTTTGTCTAAAAGGAAAATGGATGATAACCTAACTCCCGGCACAATGGTTGAAGTTAGTGGAGCTGCGGATGCCCACTTCCTCTCAAAATCAAAGTTCCAGCCCAAGTTCTAGTCCATCACGAAGCTTACCACCCAGTTCAGACAAAACCTTGCCTCATAGTTCAGCACAAAGCCCTCGTGGAAACTCGTCCGGATAGACTCCAAAGCAGTACAGATATCCTGCTGGATAAGATGATGGAAG
Organism: Lissotriton vulgaris; assembly: GCF_964263255.1. Lineage (NCBI taxonomy): Eukaryota > Metazoa > Chordata > Amphibia > Caudata > Salamandridae > Lissotriton > Lissotriton vulgaris. Next base: position 873,258,393 of record NC_141695.1, on the reverse strand, counting down.
AAATTAGATCAACGTTTGAGATCTCGGAAAACAACCAAAATAAGATACAAGAAAGATTCGAGCTGCTGGATGTTAAGATGAATGCACTGGGAGAGAGAGTCAAAGTAGTGGAAGAGGTGGTGGAAGAGTTAAATAAAAAAGCTGAAGTAACCCAGAAGGAGATAAGGGCTCTGAAAGTCAAAGATAAAGGTATTGAAGAAAAACTGGAAGCGCTGGAAAACCAATCTCGAAGTTGCAACCTCAGACTGCTCAATGTTCCTGAAGGAAAAGAGGGCTCAGACATAAAAAACTTTGTGGTATCCTTACTGGAGGAGTGTTTCGCCTGGAGTAAAACCTAGGGTCTTACAGAAGATATACAAAGGGTACATAGGGATCCATTTGGCAAATCAAAGGAAAGAAAAAACCCTAGGAAAATCTTAATAAATTTCAAGACCTACACACTCAAGGAGAAAATACTGAGTGAAGCACTGAAAGCAGGGGATCTCAGCAAGGATATTTGGACCTTTAGAATCAGATCTGATATCGCAAAAGTGACTCAGGATAGGCAATGGGAACTGGGTCAGTTGATGCCGGAATTAAAAACATTAGGCGCCACTGTCCAAGTGAAATTCCCAGCCTCCCTCAGAATAATGTGGAAAAACAAAATGCACAACATTAGAGATCCTAAAGAAGTCGAATCCTTAATTGAACAAATACGAGATCAGATAAAAATTCAATCACTGACCCAAGTATAAACAAGTATAAACATACAAACTCAACTATTTGAATAGGAAAAAGGTGGCAGCGACCTAAAAATAGAATTAAACAGAGGCAAGGAGCTCAAAGTGGGCCAAGAATAGAGCCCAAAGGAGAATCAGGGAGGTTCACCCATGGAGGGTGGGTGTATCTTCTCACTTTGGTTTTGTTTCTTTTTAATATTTTCACTTTAGTTTTAACCTATAAACTTAAAAAAATGGAAAGAAAGGAAAAAAAAGCGGCGAAAATGCACAGGGGAAGGGAGCAAGATAGGGAAAAAAAATGTCCTCTACAACGCAATAGATATAGAAAGAAGAAGAAACTCTGGGGCTGGCAGAATGAGAAAAAAAAATGAAACAGAATATGAGACAAATAAAGATAACTACCTGGAATGTGAATGGGCTACGCACCAAGAGTAGGCGGAGGAAGAATTTTGAATATCTAAAATCATGTGATAGTGAGATCATTATCCTGCAAGAAACTCACTTGTTAAAGAAAGAATGGGAGGAAATAGTAAAAAAGATGAACTGGTTGGATTCATATATATATCTACGGACCAAGAATGTGTCATCAAGGGGGTAGCTATATTATTTAAGAAATCTCTGAGGGCAAGCATAGAGTCTTCAGAAATAGATCATACATGAAGGTGGGCAATAGCTAACATTAGACTACTTAACCAAAACCTCTCTGTGGCTGGCTATTACGGCCCAAATTTGGACGACCCTTCTCCCCTTCAATCACTATATTCCAATTTGATCACAATATCAGGCCCCATTTTTATAGGTGGAGATTTCAATATTATACCAGACCCCAAAGTCGACAGATACCTAAAAGTGAAACAAACTAACCCCCCGAAAATGAGAGAATGGCTGAAAATGTATAAAAGAGATTTAAATGTAATAGATATTTGGAAAAAGAAGGGTGAGGGTCATGAGAAGTTCTCATTTAAGAACAAGAAGTTAGGGATACAGTCTCGGATCGACTTCTTCTTAATAGATCAGGGCCTACTGGAAAAAACTGTAAAAGTAGCCCATCTCCCGGCTCACCTCTCAGATCACTCAGCAGTACAAATGATAGTCACATTAGAGGATATAGTGAAACCTTTAAGGTGGACAATGGATCGCTCAATTCTTTTAGATTCTGAGATTGTTAACCGACTCAGGGAAGAAACAAAATATTTTTTTGAGCTCAATAATGAAGGGACACCAACACACATAGTTTGGGATACATATAAAGCGGTGATTACGGGCACCCTGTCAAACCTAGCCTCCCATAAATCAAGAGAGCTTAAAAAAGAAATACAAAATATAGAAGAAAACATCTTATCATTAGACCACCAAATATTTACAGATCCAAAAGAACCACTCTTGGTAGCAGAGAGACTTAATCTAAAAAACAGACTCTCAGAAATTTTAGAAGACAAATTGAAAGAAAGATGGGAATGTAGTAAGCTGGCACACTACGAATATGGGGAGGGCTGCGGAAAATTACTGGCTTGGAAACTGAGAACAGATAGGTCTAGAAACATAATTCTATTTATAGACCCAAGTAACCCAACACACAATGGAGCAGAAGAAGATATTATAAAGCAAGAATTCTTAGCCTTCTTTGGTGATCTTTACTCTGATGACTGTAATTCATCTAAGGAAGAGATTGACATATTCCTTGAGGCTCAAAATATTCCAAAACTAACTCAAGAAGAGAAAGATAAATTAAATTCAGAAATTACAAATCTAGAAGTTGAGCAAGTTATTAGAAACCTAAAAAGAGGTAAGGCCGCTGGTCCGGACGCCCTTCCAAATGAGCTTTATATTTATTTAAAAGACTCTCTTGTCATCCCCCTTACTACTCTCTTTAACAAAGTTTTTCTTGAAAACCAAAATCCTCCTGACTCTTGGAATGACGCAATGATTTCTATCCTCCTAAAACCGGGTAAGGACTCTAAGAAATGCAAATTCTATCGTCCTATTTCTATCTTAAATTGCGACTACAAAATTTTTAGCCAAATAATGGCAAAAAGACTTGGTTGTGTGATCGGTTCCCTAATTGACTCTAATTAAAAAGGCTTTGTGACAGGTAGAAATGTACACAATTTAACTCACGAGCTCATTGGAGCTATAGACATTGCTATCTGCGAGAAGCTGCCCCTCTCTATAATCACTATAGATGCAGCAAAAGCATTTGATAGAGTCAATTGGCTCTACCTGAGTGAAGTATTAAAAAAATTTGACCTAGGGACCAACATCTTGAATATGGTTAAAAACATCTACAATACTCCGAAGGCCAGAATTTTAATTAATGGGGAGCTAGCGGATCAATTCTTAATACAAAGAGGTACTCGCCAGGGATGCCCCCTATCCCGCTGGTATTCAACTTATATATGGAACCAGCAGCAGAGTGTCTTAGAAACCATCTAGCCATTGTCCCCTTTTCACATCAAGGCTGGCATAAAAAAGTAGCATTATATGCAGACGACCTAATGATATTTACATCTCATCTTCAAGAAGCTCTTGAATCAGCAGAAGAGACTCTAATTAACTTTGGGAAAATCTCGGGTTATCAAATCAACAAATCTAAAACAGAGACTATGACTTTGAACGAGGTCTCCTTGAGCCCATATAACAAAGAAAAAATTAGATACCTGGGTATAGACGTAGTTAAAGATATAGATAAAGTTCCACAGATTAATTTTGATAGAGTCCAGGTTGAGGTAAAAAGATTGCTGAAAGTATGGAGTAGTCTGCCGTTGTCTATATTGGGTAAATCAAACATCCTTAAAATGTCAGTCCTACCGAAGTTTACGTTTATCTTCGGAGCTATCCCGCTTGAGTTCAACAGAGAGTCTATTAAGAAAATCCAGGGAGAGTTATCAAGTTTCATTTGGTCATCGAAAAAACCCAGAATAGCTTGGACTAAAATAAGGAGAAGAAAAAAACAGGGAGGATTAGCAACCCCAGACATTTTAGAATATTGCAGAGCTTTTCAAATTAAAAATAACAGAATCTTGTTAGTTGCATATGAAAATTATCCATTATATATGCAAATAATGACAAATAACACCAGTCACTTCCTCTTTAAATTCGGTCACCCAAAATTTTTCAAAAATGTTAAGCTGAAGACTCTAAGAGCAGCTGCAAAATTATGGTACTGCATTAGGTCGACTGTGAATATCCCTCTTCATAGCGATAAAGCCCCTATTTGGGACTCACCTAGTACTCCGGAGTGTCTTAAAGATTCTTTGTCGCTCCCCCTAAAAACAGCAGGAGTAGTAGTATGGGGGCAAATTCTATACCAGAATAAAATCTTAGACTGGGAAACATTAAATGAAATCACAAACCTTTCTCTAGTTAAGTTTAAATATTATCAACTCTCAAGTTGGGCAAAATCAGTGAAAGAAACTAGAACAGGCAATACAACCCTAGAAAGCAAAATGTTGGAGAATCCCTTCAAGAAAGAGATATCATTCTGGTACTGGGCCCTCATAACATCAGGGGAGGAAGAATTTCGGTTCTGGAGAAAATTTGGGGGAAAGATCTGCCAACGCTGGATACAAACCTCTTATGGCAAGTATCTATGAGCAAATGCTGGTCAATAGTAACTTCGGCGGCTTTAAAAAAAACCACTTATATACAACCCATGGGGCTTACTGGACGCCGGAAAAACTGTCAAAATTCAGCGGATCTACGGTGAAGTCCTGTCCAAAATGCGGCTTACGAAAGGCTAATGACCTGCATATGTTCTGGCAGTGCCCCCATCTCGAGGACTTCTGGAAGGCGCTGGGTAAGACCATAGAAGAGGTTTTGGGAAAACAACTAACAGTGAGTATGGAGGTGGTCTTTTTTGGGGTTTCCGGGTCTACATCAGCAAACAGATTAACACAACGGGAAGAGAGTCTGGTGTTTCTTTTAATCTTATTAGCCAGAAGAGAGATATGTGTAAAATGGATCATAACAATAGCTCCGCTTCATGAGGAGTGGCTATCTTCAGTGCTAAGAACCTATAACTTAGATTAAAAAAAAGAAACCTTTTTCAAAAAAAATTACTTTCTGGGAACTGTGGGAAAATAACTTTCGGGGTATATAAGTTAAGAATGCCTGATGGTTTTATTCTGTTCTTTCTCCTGGTCTTGTCTTCCTTATAAGTACGTCCTATGATTAAGTGCAAGCAACACATAATAGGATTGAAGGCCTATTAGAGTAGCCATGATGGCTAGCTCAACCCACCCAGAATTAAAACCTTCTACAATAGTAATGGGAAGTAAGGGGCCCCCAAATTTTTTCCCATAAGGTCCACATATGGTGATAGGTACAGATTATGTTTCGAAGTGAAAAAAGGGGTAACCCCGATAAACCCTTACTATAAGTGATGCACAATGAGGACAAAAAAAAAAAAGTGACGCAACTCCTGCAATGTGTCCTTTCACATGGGGCAAGCCCCATGTGAAAGGGCTTGCATCAGTCTTATGCCTGGTGTGAGGCAGGCGTAAGATTTTAACGCATTTGAGTCCTAGAAGTGTTGCAGTGAAATCTCAGATTTCACTGCGTCAATTCCATGACCCTTTCTTGCGTCAATACGCCCCCCTTGCATACATTATACCTGGTGCAGGTATAATGTGCCGCAGGGGTTTACAAAGTGACGCATCTACCTAGATGCGTCACTTTGTAAATATGGCGCAACAAGGCACATTTTTTACGCCACTGGTGCGTCACAAAAAGTGACACACCGGCGGCGTAAAAGTGATGCACTGCCTCATAAATGAGGCCCCAAGTGTCTGTTTCATTAGAAACTGTTTGAGTGATTGCCTATGGATATGAGAGCTGAGTTTAATCTTATTGCCCTATCAACCCTTATTTCCATGAGCCAAGTATCATCATTGTTGTACAAGATATGTTAGTCTATTATATGTATGTATGTCTGAATGTATGTATGTACTTACGTATGTATGTACGTACTTACATATATGCAAATGTAACCAAAAAGATGTAGGGCCTCATTTATGAGGCTGTGCATCACTTTTACGCCGCTGGTGCGTCACTTTTTGTGACACACCAGTGGCGTAAAAAATGCGCCTTGTTGCGCCAAATTTACAAAGTGACGCATCTAGGTAGATGTGTCACTTTGTAAACCCCTGCGCCACTTTATACCTACGCCAGGTATATTGTATGCAAGGAGTCGTATTGACGAAAGAAAGAGTCGTAGAAGTGACGCAGTGAAATCTATAAGATTTCACTGTGCCACTTCTAGGATGCAAATGCGTCAATATCTTACGCCTGCCTCACAGCAGGTGTAAGACTGACGCAGGCCCTTTCACATGGGGCTTGCCCCATGCGGCTTGCCCCATGCTAAAGGACGCATTGCTGGAGTTGCGTCATTTTTGTGACACACCCCACAATGCGTCACTTTTGCGCCATACAGATACGTCAGAAATACTGACGTATCTGTAACTCCTTGCGCACTAATGCATCCTAATGTTAATAGGACGCATCATTGGTGTCGCAAGGAGGGCTCAATGAAAAGTGACGCATCGCTGCTTTCACGCAGCGATGCGTCACTTTTCATAAATGTGGCCCGTAGAGTGCAGTGTAGGGTCAAATACAAGTATAAAGTCATTTAGGAGAGGCAGCTAGGTTGTGGATGGCTATTGCATTGTGATGTAATGATCTTTAAAGAGGTGAGTTTTCAACTCTTTCCTAAATTGGAGCTGTGTTGTGGTGTTCCTAATGGATACAGAGATGGTGGTCCATGGGGGCGTGGCTTGGAGCATGGCAAGATGGCCGCACTGTAGTGTAGCTCTGCCGGCCACCGACTATAATCCTTCAACTATCCTGCCTCACTCGAGCCATCTATCGGGATGCTCTGTGTAAGTGGATTCGTGTGAACGAGCTGCACAATTTGGGGTGCTTTGAAGCAATGACTGTGCCCCATGAGACAAGGTCCACAACACGCAGGCCCTTGACCCTCGTGGCACCGGAGGAGGTGTGTATGAGGCCGCTTTTCGGCCTGAGCCTGCCAGCTGCTTGAACTGCGTTTGTGTGGCGCGAGGGTCAGACTCGAGGGTTGGCTGTGCCCCCAAGGACTCACAGGGGAGAGCACAACAGGCGAATCTGGCCGGGGCAGTGTACTTGACAGCTGCGGCAGAGGTGCGGGTGGACTGTGCAGGCGGGGGGACTGCTGCTCTACTCGAGCGGCCGGTGCGAGTCTGAGGGCTGGGCCGCACCGGAGCTGTTCATCAATGGTACGCGGTGGCGGTGAAAATACCTGATGGCTGATTGGTCCTGCAGCGGACCCACCGTCGTCGGGTGATTGTGGCAACCTTGCACTGCCTTGCAGAGGGGGAGGACAGTGGTCTTGGTTGGATGTTGCGAGGAGGCGTTGGGGTGCTGTGGGGTGCTGTGCGAGATACCGTGCTGCTAATCTGGAAGTGCAGCTGAAGAGAGGTGCCGTCCGGGTGGCTAGCAGGCCACGTGGAGGCACCTTTTTCCCCAGCTGCCGACTGGGCGTTGATTGGAACCCCCCCTCCAGCTAACACTGCTATCATTTGCACCCTGCTGGGAGTCGGTGCATCTGTGCCACAACGGACTGCTGGTCTCCTTCCAACTGACAATAAACTGATATAGTGCGGCATGTGGGGAGCTGTGGTAGGCCCCAGATCTGTCTATATTCGAAGCACTGCTCCGCTATGCTTTAAGACAGAGGGGGTGTGCACAGCCTTCCTCGTGGGGGACGCCCTGCGCACTCAGTGCAGTGTTTGGGGCCTATGCTGCTGGGCTGCTCGTCCCTACGGGGCCTTCATTGTTGGATGCTCATCCTTCTGGCACCATATTGAGGTTTTCACTAGATTACCTGAATTTTGAAACAACAGAGCCCCGCCATCTTGGATCTGTATCGTGGGGTGCGATGATGGCCAAACAGACGGCTGCAGTCTGTGAAGTAGTGGCTGGTGTGACCCAGGAGGCCATCTTTTCGATTTCCACTAAACTCCAATAGAGGCTTCTTGCCCTGGACTAGCTGCTGTGAGACTGATAAGTGCTTGGGAGCTCTGAACTGTTGCTTGAGGTACTGGCTGATGTGCCCCTTACTCTGTGGAGTTGGGGAAGGACTTGCTTTACTTGTTCTGAGACGTGGGTTAAGGCCATAACTGCGGGAGCTGCTGGGTGCAAGAACCATGGGGAAACCCGACAAGTCTCAACCTCGTCTTAATTTTGAAACACGTAAAGGCAGTAAACTGTCGCAGAACGCGGTTTTGGATTCGGAGCTGAAGGCGGCGTCGCACGGATCCTCGGCCCTGGAGAAATCACTTACCGCCATTCAGGTCAGCCAGCAGGCCATTGATGGCAAGATTGAAGCTCTACATGGCAGGATGGATCACTTCTCTGCAAAGCTGGACAAGCACGCGACCAGGCTTGATGAGGCAGAGCTACGCATCACGGATACCGGGGACGGGCTCCAGCAGGTGACGACCAAGACATCGGACATGGCAAAATTGCTGGCGGTCATTCAGGCTAAAAACTAAGATATTGAAGCGCGGTCTCGGCGCAACAAAATATGCGTCTTAGACCTGCCTGAATCAACAAAATGCTGGAGGTCTACGTGGAGGAGATGCTGAGAGAGATTTGCGGATCGGACGGATTGTCTCCTATGTTTGCCGTAGAACGGGCCTATCTTTCCCTAGTGGCTCGACCACCCCCGGGTGCTCCCCCACGTCCCATAATTGCCAGGCTACTTAACTTTTGTGATCATGACACATTGTTTAGGGGGACTCATCAAATTGCCAAGGTTACATACAAAAATAATGAGCTGTCCTTGTTCCTGGATTTTACTGCGATTGTCCAGGCAGCGCGGAAGGAATTCGAGGGAGTCAAGAAGCTGCTCATCAAGGATCAAATCCCATACGCCATGCTGTATCCGCCGAGGCTGCGCATCGGCGATATGGAGGGCGGCAAAATCTTCCCGAACCTCAAGCAGGCAATGGAACATGTCCGGTCACTGAGGCGGCGCCGGAAAACACCAGAACATACATCTGACATTGACGATTGAACAGTAAGGGGGCTGGGGTTCTATGGGGCTGGAGCTACAGGTGGACCCGATGTTGGGGAGTTTTGCTTAGTGATGCTTGGGGGGGTATATGGGGGTTAAGCCATTTTGATACTGAGATAGCCCAGCACGGGGTGTTTGAATTTTGCTAACGGGGATTGTCTTTAGCCAGTTGGGTATGCTGAAGTGGGTGGGGGGTCTGGTTTGTTTTACGTCTCGGAGATACTGTCTTTGATGACTATCTGACACACAGAGTTGATTCAGGTGCCTGTTTGCAAACAATGCAACTGTTTACTATATTTAATGCTTTGCTTTTTGATATATATGAAGAGTTGAAGAGTGAAGTATACAACTGTATATTCTGGAATGTTTGTGGATTAAACACGCCCAGGGAAACCAGACAGGTGCTAGCGCAGCTGGGCAGGCACAGGATACACATTGCTCTTTTTCAAGAGACGCCTCTGAGCAAGCACACAGAGGCGGTGGTGGCGCGTAGGTGGGCTTCTTTTTGATTTGCCTTGTCATTCTCCACATTTGCAAGGGGGGTCCTCATTCTAATAAAGAGGGGGGTCCCGTTAACGCCCATACAGACCATTGCAGATACAGACGGACGCTGCGCCGTGGCTCATGGGAAGTTGGGGGGTGTATTGGTGACAATAGTGAATGTGTATGGCCCAGTTGTGGATGACATGACACCTTACATACAATTGTTCAATGTGCTGCGTGCATGGCCTGAGGCTGAGCTTTTGTTGGGCGGGGATCTCAACACGCACCTTGACCCACAGGTAGATAAATCTATTCCAACTGGTGGCACAGTAAATTCGCGAGGATGTGCATGAGATGGGGCTGGTGGACGCCTGGAGGTTGCGACATGCTGGGGTTAGGAGGGCACACACATCACTCCTGCGTTTAATAGTTGGTCCCGACTGGACTACTGGATTCTCAGTGGGGGAGCCAACGGGTGGGTTGAGAAGATATACACGCTCCCAAGAACGTTATCTGACCATAATCCGGAGGTCATGGAAATGTCAGTGCCTCTTACTCCGCATCGCCCATTCACTTGGCGCTTTCATGCTGAGGCCCTGCTAGATCCTTTTTACGCCGAGACCATTAGGACCGCTATTGTACAGTATTTTGATTTGAATGCAGGCACTGTTGATAGTCAGGCGACCCTGTGGGAAGCCTTTAAAGTGACAATGAGGGGGGTTTGTATCAGCACCTCGGCAGGAATTCTTCGTGACATTAGGAGGCAGCTGCAAAGACTGGAAGAGACACTGAAGGGTCTAGAGATCCAATACAGTGAGGTACCATCCCCTGAGACACTTGCCCAAGTTCGAGCACACGTTGAGGAATATAACACCTTGCCTGATACGGAAGTGAAATATAGGGCTAAAAGAGATGTGGCTAGGGATTATGGCAAAGGTGGAAGGCTGGGTAGGGTGATAGCTGACAGGCTTCGAGAACAACATGATACTACTCCGCTGGATCACATTATAGATGATGCTAGAGTAGATCACCATACTGACTATAGCATTCTAGAACAATTCCGTACATTTTATGAATCCATATATATGACCAGGGGTAGTATGTCGGAATCCGCTATGAAGGAATATTTGGATGACACGGCCTGTGCATGGCTCTTGGATGTCCATAGGAAATACCTGAGCCTCCCTATTGACGAAGAAGATGTCAAGGTGGCAATACTCTTGTTGCCCAATGGAAAGGCGCCTGGGCAGGATGGCCTAACAGCAGAATTTTATAAGGCGCACGTAGATCTTCTGGTACCGCACATCTTAGAAATGTATGCTGAGGCTCATGAGACAGGTGTGCTCCCCCATCTCTGAGGCAGGCTTTAATTATTACTTTGCTGAAGAAAGACAAGCCCGCTTTGTTCTGCGATTCCTATTGCCCGTTATCTTTGATAAATCTAGATGTGAAGATACTGACAAAGATTTTAGCCACTAAATTACAGCCCTTGATGCCGCTTTTAGTCTTGCCAGATCAAGCTGGGTTTGTCCGGGATGGCTCGACTTCCTTTAATCTACGAACCATATTTGCCATGTTCCATGTACTAAATCCACAACTGGAGGCGGTGGCTGTCCTTCTTGATGCTGCCAAAGCATTCGATTTTATAGAGTGGAGGTACATGTTTTTTATTCTTAATCGGATGGGAATCCCCCCGGTTTTTGTCCGCTGGATACAGGTCCTATATACTGACACTTCGGCGAGAGTTAGAGTGGGTGGGCTCACACCGCAGCCATTTCACATAAAGCGTGGTAACAGACAAGGCTGCCCCTTGTCCCCCTTTTTATTCGCTATTGCCCTGGAGCCACTGGCTTGTAAAATTAGACAATCCCACAGGGCAGAGACGTTAAATTTTAATAATCGGCCGGTTGGCATTTCACTTTATGCGGACGATATGGTCCTATACGTCCGTGAACGGCAGAGATATCTCTCCCCGATAATCCGGTAATATTTTAAATTTGGTCTCTTTCCAGGACTGCAGATAAATTGGGGGAAATTGGTTATAATTCCATTGACGATGGTAACAACTGCACCTCAGGTGAAATACTCTTTAGTGTGGTCGGAAGAACCGGTGAAATATTTACGGGTGTGGTTGCACAGGGACCCAGAGTTAGTCGTTCGGGAAAACTATGGGCGCGCATATACTGAGTTGGTGCAGCTGATCGACCGTTGGGTTTCACTTACGTTGTCTCTGGCAGACCGCATCGCGGTGATAAAAATGACTATCCTTCTGAAGCTTCTCTACCTCTTCAGCAATGTCCCTATTAGATTGACTAAGCATTATTTCAAAACGGTTCATACCCAATTATTGTGACTGGTATGGGGGGGAAATCACCAAAAATAAGCTGGACTACTTTGACATTGCCATTTGAGAAGGGGTGTTTTCGTGCTTCGGATCTATTTGTGTAATATTTATGTGGTCAGGCTCAGTATGCGTATTTTTGGTTCAAAACACATGATTTTATTCCACAAGTGGCTTTGGAGGATGGGGACGCCCACCTCGTGCCTCTTAAAGGTATTATCGCCCACATCACTAGGAGGACGCCCAAGACGGAGATAAACATTGTTGATAGTACAGTAGCAGCCTGGAAGAAGATCGGTAGGAGGGCACATAAACTCCAGTTATATGCACCTGCGCTACATATAGAAGGTCATGCTGCCTTGTCGGTGGCTGGTGAGAATGGCCCAATAACAGCCATTAGAGGAGCAGGGTTTACACATCTGAGTGATTTGTATGTTAATGGGTGATACATTTCGGAGGCGGACCTTGGTTATATACAGAACCCTACACCTCTTTTTCTCTTCACCTGCTAAATGCTCCGCCAGGCAATACGAGACCATTATACCAATTTCCCAGATGAACCGGTGACTTTACAGGTGCTCCAGATGCTTATAGCTCCGTCGAGGAAAAAACTGCTCACTAAGTTATAGAAGATGGTACAAGAGGAGGCAGTGCATGGGGTGGACGAGACTATGGAACGCTGGGGTATCATGTTAAACTTACCACTGACGGCAGACATGTGGGAACAGATATGTAAGTTGACGGGGTGCCTGACGTGGTTCAACACCTTCATACCGCAACTTTCATTCCGCATACCTTCAGTTCGCATACCATTATAACGAAAGTACCATCAGTCCGCAAAATTTTAAAACGCATGCCATTATATCTTATATGCTTTTACCACGCATGCTTTTACAACGAAATTCGTTGTAAAAGCATGAATGGTAAAAGCATATGTTTTTAATATTTAAGTGTAAGGTAAGTATACGGTTTTAGTTTGGGGGTGTTGGGGTATATGTTTTCGGGGTTCAAGAGTATTTTAAGGGTGTGTTTGGGGGTGTTGGGGTATATGTTTTAGGGGTACAGGGTATGTTTAGGGTTCAGGGATAGGTTTGGGGTTTGGTGTACAGGGGTATTTTTAGGGTTTAGGGAAAGGTTTGGGTTTTGGGGTACAGGGATATTTTTAGGGTTCAGGGCTTCTCTTCACCTGGCGTGGCACTGTAGATGGGTCTGCCAGTACTGGGAGGAGGTGGTAACTCTTCTATGCACTATGACCGGTCTAGTGGTGAACTGTACACCCCTGGGTTGTCTCCTGGGATATTTGCCTGGGGTGAGGGGCAAAGTGGGGCGCTTCCTGAGGGTTGCGCTGTTGATGGCAAAGAGGTGAATGTTATTCACTTGGGACAGTCGATTAAAAACGAAAGTTGATTTATGGGTCAAAGATATGGTGCACTGTCGGCAGCAACTCGAACTGTACGCTGAGGAACTACCGACATCCTCTCAACCAACGGACATATGGGCACCTCTGCAAGAATATTTATTAGCACAATGTGAACAGGAGGAGGGACATTTGAGTTTGTGCTGAATTTCCGCTTGTCATCAAATCCCTTGAGTTGCGCTGGGTAGATGTTTCCACTGACTTGTTTTGTGGACAGGAATATGACTACATGAACATATGTGTGTATCAGATTTTATCGGGATGTGTCATACAGGGATGGGGTTTATGTTACTTTTGTTGAAGTTTGCAGAGTTCTTTTGCAATGTATATATAATGATCATTTGTGATATGATATTTTGAAAATGCTCAATAAAAAAAAAAGAGATGGTGGTCCATATCCTGGGTGGATAGATAGATGAAAAAGGCCAGCTGCCTTGTTTATTCTTTTTTACACTTTCTAGTCTGCAGTTTGATGGTGTCCTGGTTGTGGGTTTGCTGAGAATTACCAGAGTGATGATCTTGTCGGCACAATAAAGGGGTGCTGATCTTGATGACTTTGTAAATGATGAAGCTGTTTTTGAATACAGTGTGGGCTGGTAAGGGAAGATAATAAAATTTCATCCAAATGAGGAAGATAATATTGCATCCTTTCCGGCCCTAGAGGAGCCGTGGTTTAGCGTGCATGATCCCTGAGGAGATGCCCTTGTGGAGTCTTTGAGACCAAGGAACATGGGGTTACTGCCATCCAGGTCAGAGCTTCTGAGGCCTTGACCAGCAGATCTAAAGTCACTTTCTAGATGAAACTGTGTCACTTTCTTTAGAAGACAGAGCTGGTATCAGGCTGTCTTTATTTTTTTGGCAATGTGTTACTTGAGGGTAAGTTTGATGTCCAGGGTGAATCCATATGACTCGGTATTAGTGGAAAGTTGAGGTTGGAAACTGTCAAGGTTCATGTAAGTAAGACAGGTTTGTATTGTCTCTTGTTAGTTGTTCTAGGCATATAACAGAAATTCTGTCCTGGTTGGGTTGACCTTTAGGTAAGCAATCCAGATTTGAATGATGAGCAGGCAGTGTTTGCGGTACAGGATATTTAAAGCAGAGAAGACTTTCAAATTGAACTGTGCATGATTAGCATATTGTGAATGTTGATGTTGACATCTGTAAATAGAGCACCAAATGGCTTCACATACAGGTTTAAGATGACAGGAGACAGTAAACAGACACGGGGGACTCCAGTGGTGTTACCTATACGTGCCTTGAGAACAAACAAGTTTTGTTGGAAAGGTAGGCGAAGAACCAGTGAAGGACATTGCTGGTGAATGTCTTGAGATTCTAGGGTGCATAAGAGGATGGGATAGTCAACTCTGTCGAAGGCAACTGAGAAATCCAGCAGTATGAGGAGGCAGGGGTCATCTTCATCAGTGTGATGTCTATGATGTGTAATGTAGCAGTCTTTGTACTGCAGTGTGATCTAATACCAGAAGGGTAGTTGTGTAGGAAATATGACCCAGGGGTGTTCCACCTTAATATCAACTGCAGATTATTTTGCTACCAGAATATCATGGCAAAAATATATTGTGCAAAAATATTGTGACTTAGGTAAGTATAGGTTTACTTTACACAACTCCATATATATTGACCTTTACAATAGATATATTTTTATGTTAGGTATTAGTACAGATAAAGATAGTTAATCTATTCTGACCTATATGCACTTACCTTCTTGATATTTTGGTCCTCAATTATTTGGCACAATTTTATTGTAGCACACTGTTTTTGTTGTGTATATTTTGAAATGCAACCAATCTTGGAGATGAACATATATGGCAGTTCAATGAGTTTGCCCATGATTGGTAGGTAAGTGATGGGTCAGTAGTTGATGAGGTCATCATTGTCTAGTGTATGCTTCTACAGGAGTGGGAGGATCTGGTCTGCCTTGAGACATTCTGGGAAGATGCTTTGAATATTAGAGGCATTGACAATGGTGAGTAGGGGCGAGAGGACAACTCCAAAGAGAGCTTTGATATAGGACTAGGGTAAGACATCATCTTCATAAGAAGTTGCTTTGAGGAAGCTAAGTACATCAGCGAAATCTCTGAGAGATACATCTATTAGATTCATCACTCCAAAAAGATAATCTCCTTTTATTAATTGGCCATTTCATTATGTGAATCTCTCTAGAGTTGAACAAGTAGCTAGGCAGTAGCTATCCCTCAATTTTCTACTGTATACCTGGGCTTGGTTGCAAAGCACCCTTCATGAATGTAGTATATACAACATGCACTTTCAATCCTTAGCCTCTCAGTTGAGCATTCCACTCTGGTCCAAATTTCTGCCATTTGTGGTGGTGGTTGTAACTCTAGTGAACATCTCCCTCTTTAACTGCTGTACCTGTGTGAGGGATGTCAGGCTGTTGCTCATTATATTGATCATTAACGCTTAAAGTTTTTTCACTGTGCCTTATGTTTATTTTTCTTGGTCCGGAATGCACTCGAGTAGCAGCTAATGTTCCAGCATGAGGGGAGCCTAATTAGCTTTCTATGTGGACACATCACCTATTATTTTACAAGTTTGTTCGTGCACATTTTGCTGCCCTCATTGTTCAACAGCACCAGCACTCTGGAGGTGCTATGTCCCGACCTTACCAGTGAAGAGACTGCAGCATGTTATCAGTCCTTTATGTTCAATAGGGCTTTGTGATGATCCTATGTAATTGGCAAAAAATAGATTAAAGTTTTTTTAAGGGATGCACTTGTTGACCAGATATTGGTATAAAGAGGTGGGATGGGAGAGCTGTAGTTTGAGACTTCAGTCAAGAAGACAAATGTATGAAGGAGTCAGCGGGACAGAACAACATTATGTTTTTTTTTTCTTCTTCATGTGTTTGCATTGGCACTTTTGTGTGACACACAGTATAGCCATTACTCTGCCTCCTTAGCACGCACTTGCCAAGTCATCAGTCAGCGCTTCCTTTCTCACTAGTCGGATACAGTGACCTGTGGTCTACTCTACCTGAGCAATGCGGCCCCCTCACTTTTCACCTCCTGATCATCCACCTTGACTTGCCCACACCCTCGCCCTCCTTCCTTCCATAACTGATGGTTCATGCACTAACTTGATACAGTGATGATTGGCCGTACTTGAAACCTGATCTGCTCCACCTGAGCCACGCGGCCCCACTTCTTTTTTAACCCGCTGATCACCTCACCCCTAACTGCTCACACTCTTGCCATCTCTGCCTTCTCGCCTGGTGGTTCATACACCACCTGAGTCCCCTTGCTTGCCAGTAATTGCCACCGCTTCGCGCTTTTGTCCACCCCTTCCCTTCGTGACCTTTTCTTTCCCTCCTGCTGCACCTTCCTCAAGACACAACCCCGTCCTGATGACGATCCCAATTCACGAGTATCGAAATGTCGTCGACTACACAGCGCAATACATGGCGCAGCTCCTACAATGGCTCATTTGAAGTGCAAATCCTCTAAATCATTGACTATCGTAATTTGAATCACCCTTGAGCCACATTATCCTACTCACTGTATATAATTTTCTCACTATCTCACTTCGCGCCGTTCACGCTGTCCACTATTGTCACTTGCGTCGCCACCTATGTCACTTGCACGTACCGAGCACAAAGTGCAATTCGGGTTGTTATTGATTCATTTCGTACAGTGCTGCTATAACTGTATTTCCTTTTTCTTGTGAAATATTATGATGCAAAACAACCAAAACTAAAATGATTCAAGTCTCCTTATTTCTGTACTAGCAATTCTTTTAGCATGCACTTTCTGCTTTGGTTTTTCTAGTGAAGTAAAGTGTCCTTAAGTCGGAGCGAGTCACTGGCTGTGTCACATGGAATTTCACTTTCCACAAGCTGCATTGGAAGTAGCTCAGGAACAGAGGTTTATACGAGTGGCACATGTTCTAGGTGAGGCAGGTCCCATCAGCTGTCAAAAGAGAAACTAAGGGCCTTGGATAAACATGGCACGTTCTCCCCATCGATTCCTTTAGAGTTGCTGGATGTCTTTATTGATCACAGATTCAGATCACTGACTAAGCCCACTTTGGAAAGTGGAATTCAGAATTGAAGATAGTGGTGTTAAGTAACAAAGGCCTAACTTAGAGCTTTCTATGACAAACAATGATTTGTGGAATATTTTGCCCCTTTGTGTCCTGGTGGATCACTTACAGATTATCAGAAACAAAAATATTGTGTGGACAGAAAGTGTGTCAAAAATATTGAGGACCAAAAAATCAAGATAGTATGTGCAAATGGGTATGTATAGATTTACTATTCTAAACTCCACATATACATACCTTGGGGTGTGTACTACTACTAAATGCCTTCTCTGAATACCATAAGTAGTAAATGTAGGCGTTCAAATTCCGCAAATTCCACGAGCGGAACGCAATTTACCGCGCAAGCCTATTTTTATCATGTCACTTATCTCAGGTCTCAAACCAAACACAAATCGATATGCAAAGTGACTCATGTTCTTTTCACTCAAGGTCTTGTATCCGCTATATTATTTAAACACCAGAAGTAATCTTTCATAATAAGCATGTACAGATTCCTTAGCCTCTTGAGTAGGTCTATCAATCTTTACCTAATCCGTTTCCTTTGGTGGAATTTTATTTTTCAAATATGTTATGACCTGGTCATATTTCCTCATTACCTATGGACCTGGAACTCCTGCTTTCACATCCCTTAGATATTCCTCCTTTGGCCAATCAATTGTAATTTTACATTCTGTCCACAAATCTGCAGGTACAACTATGTCAAAAAATCCTTCTAAGTCTTCACACAACACCTTTGAAACCTTTACAGATCTTCTTGTCTATACCATTCTACAGGTTTTTCTTGTAATCTTGGGAAATCATTTGTAAATGACAATATATCTTGTCTCTTCTCAACCATGCCGGTTTCACCGTTGAAAACAAAGTCCCATAGGAAGTTTGCCAGAGCTCAGCCCAATCTACATCCGGAATCACACCTTCCCATAATTCTCCTGCTAATCAAAAATCCCCATCTATGGCCTCCTCAATTGCCCAATAAAAAGATGACACCTTCTTTTTACCCGGTAGCTTTTTTACCAGATGCTCTTCTAGGGCATTTCCCTGCCCTATCGATGACTTTTGATTCTGCGCACAGCTCATTAATTGTATATATTTGAATCTGGACATACCTTCATCCAATTTCTCGTTAAGAGTTGCCCAAGATAGAAGAGAGCCATCTTCAGTTAGGTCGCCCCATGTTAGTAGCCCTGCTATTTTTAAGGGTAAAGCCAACGCAGCCTTTAGGCAACCTGGTGTCCCAGGGCTGTCCCACATTGAGGCTAATCTTGAATGATATTCAATGCCAGTTACTGCTCTAAGTCTGGCCCATAATTGCGCAGCCCCTCTTAAAACCTTCAGCCTTACTTTCTTGAAGAATTTTTTGTCCCCATATCTTAAAAGAAAGCCTTCATATGGGAGCCCAGCCTGATCTAACATGGCTTTAAACATCTCCCCTCTGACAGATGAATCTGGAGATTTCAATAACATTCTTGAATGGGTCAGTTGAAACGCCCATGCGTAATACTGAATATCTGGTAGAGCGAGACCAACCTTCACTGCTTCACTATTTCACCTCTCAAAGGGCCTACTTATCTCCGGCGAGGCATTCCAAGATGTCTAGTGGCCCAGCGGCTAAGTGTAACAAATTCAACATGGAAAGAGCCCTAGACACACCTATATTTTGGACCTGCCCCGCAATCTCAGAGTACTGAGAAAAAGTTGGGGCTACCTTAAAATCCATCCTAGGCTACCCTCTACGTGTCACACTTAGCCTAATAATTTTTGGCATACAAGAGAAAATAACTGGTCCTAATAGAAGTTATTTGTTTTATGCGATATTGCTGGCCAGGCGAGAAATATGTAAGAGATGGGTTAAGCCCCCCCCCCACACACTCTGAATGGCTCTCCTCTCTGCTTAAAAAGCAGCAAGTGGAGGGGCATTTGGGACAGCCTGGTAAATTGGGCGTCATCTTAGATAGATCTACTGTCCATACCTTTATATCACCTTTAGCCATTCTTTCTTTTGCTCTTTTTTGTCCTATAAGTATGCCTCCTGGGAAGCTCTCAGATGGTGCGGGCCCCCACCGAAATCAAGGGGGCACTACACTACGGTGAGCTAAGGCGGGCGCCCTGCTACTATCTCTTGTCCCTCTGAACTAGGAGAGAGCAGGACCACCCTCTCTTTAACAACGAGAGGTCAGCAACAGGTAGGAAGCTTGTGAGCTACTGGTAGGCGGGCGATAGAAGGCTGGGGCAGTACCCCCATATCAAATCAAAGTAAAACCTACCTCTCCAGTGGAGTAACAGTGCTGACTTGCAGATCACCAGTCAGCTGGGGTCAGAGGTGAATGATGATAAAAATATACCTATATATATATATATATTTCTTTAACAGAGAAAGCTATGGAATTCTATCATTAGTCTCTTCCTTTTTCTTTATCCACCTACTTCTCCATCTATCTACATCTCCCCATTTTCTCAGCAATACAATTAAATCTTTTATCTCTGTCAATGTTCCCAATTTATTTAAATTGTCTTTATCCTTCTCAGTAAAATCTATTCTATAGGGTTTCTGTTATATTTTTATATTGGCAAATTCTACCCCAAATTCATTAGCTGTTTCCTCCAATTTATCATGCAAATTTTTAGCTCTCCAAGTTATACTTTTACACATAAACATCAGCTCTTCATTCTGATACGTTTTTCATTTGTCTGTCCCAATTGTTCCGAAAATCAGTTCTTCCATGTCTATTTTCAGTCTAACCACATCCAAAAGTTTAGGTTCGGCATCTTTCTTTTGTAAAGTTGTAACCCAATCATTTAATTCTTCTGCTGTTGTCCCAACTGGGGTTTTAAACAAGTCTATTCTATCTACACTTCTTTCTGGAGTTTCAGTTGCTGATTCTGTTGTTATCAATATTGAAACTAGACAATGTACAATTCCATGTAACTACCTTGTTGCATATATCCACTCCCTACTTCCCGGAAGCTTAAAATGTTCCCGACTACATATAACATGATACAGACTCAACATATAGTGTTATACATATAACATTGATAATCATTAATCTCCAAACTGACCTCTAGTCACCAGACCCCTGCTACCAAGAAATCTTACTCAGCGCAGCTTTCAAACAACCCTCATAATAATCTCACTAACCCAGGAGCAACTTATTTTACTTGTTGGTGTGGCCCATAGCACTGCGAGTCACACACTCACACACAAAACCACACTGCCCCTGAATCAGTGACAAGTAGACGAGCTGCTAGATATGCGGGATACCTTATTAGCTTATACAATCATTTTATACATTATATAAATTATTATTATTTTAATTTCAAATGCTCTACAGTCATAAAGAACAAACATCAAGGTATTCCGCAATTGAGTCGATGGACCAACTAGTAGGAATCAGTTGATGGCAATTAAGTCCAGTTCAATCACAATGATCCCATAACTTTTAACATTTATTGTCATGACTTTTTATTCTGATAAAAACAGACTTGAGTTTATATTTTACAGAATTTTATCTAGATTCATTAGGAAACACATTTTTATATTGCAAAATCTTATTAGACAAGCACATTCTAAAGCATTATTTAATACATTTAAAAAAAAATAAAAAAAAAAAAATGATGCATTACCAATTTGTCAGAGGTGATTACAAAACTGTAATAGAACAGGTTCCCAATCTGACTGTCTTTCTAACCTCCTCGATGTCTCCCTCCGGACATAGAATCTCTGCGACAGATCTCATTCCTTTTCCCCATCAAAGTTTAAAGTCCAAAATATTTCAAAGTCTTTTGCATCATAAAATTTTTCAAACCGACAGCATGTCGGGTGCAAAAATAAAAATCCAAGTATCCGACCTAACCCTCATTCGCACAAATGCTTTTATACCCTTTTCACTAACTATCTAAAGCCAAATTGAAACATTTAGGGTCCACACTCATTTCTCATTGGTCCATTAGATGGGTGGTGATGATCACCCCATGTCATCCTTGCTTAAACCAGTTCATGAATTCGCAGAGTCATATCAATATTTTCTAATGCCTTAATGTTCACAATTGTACTTGTCTATCATTTGTTGTATCCATTCCAAACATTCAAGTTTCAAACTTCTTCCTTTCCTAGACTTTTGAATGCAGGCAACTTTGGCCCAACTCCCTTCATAGGCCAGTCTGGCCTTGACATCTCTTGCTCCCGGCATAGGCAATACACTCGTGCCTTGGAATCTCATTTGCGCATGCATGGAGGCCATCTTTGGATTTCATTTCCGCTATCGCGTTTAAACAGCCACTTTTAGACTAAGCCGTGCAGGCCACAATGGGAACTAATATGAAAACAAACACTACAAAAATTAGATATAGAAATTAAGCCCTTCTGTTTACCTCCCACCATTCTAATTTTCCCATGTTAGGTGTTACCTAACAAAGCAAAAATATAGGCGATATTTACTTACCATCTGCATTCTTTTGCCACAAAACTACTTCTAACATAAGCATAAAACACACACGTTTATTCAGTTATATCTACAACATCATAGCTCTATATTAGATTGACTCATTGTTTTTATTAGCAAATTAGAGTTTTGCAAAACAGCAAATCATTTTCCCACGTGTCGTTTCTAGTTCAGTTGCATTTTGTTGATTAGTTTACATGCTTCACACAATTAATATTATTATGGTTATGAGAGAATGACTTTACAAGGGGTACAACATTTTTTGTTTCTCCCCTGTTCCATCACAGGCACACAGAGGACAGTAGGCAGCAGTACAGTTGCTCTCGAAGAGAGCTGGCTCACCAGCAGTAGAGAGGAACACAGGTTGCCCTTTAAGTATGTGCTAAAGGGTGTTGCAGATAATGTAGAAGTAAAGTTACATTAGCAATGGTTAACACAATGCTCTGGGTTGAGACTGTCCATTGGAACCAGACACCGGTGGGGCACCCAGGCGCAAGTAGGTATTTCTAAAGTGTCTCTTCTTTTCATTAGTTGGAAAGATGACCTTTTTTAAGTTCAGAGAAGTCCTTTTCATCCAAGAGGGTCCTTTTTCAGCTCATCACCAGTGTGAAATTCAATAAAAATATGATGACTCTGTTGTAGATGTATACAAGTTCCAGGTTTATTCTCAGGAAGATGTTAGAGGAGTTGGAACAGGATAATCAGCATAATAGTCCAAGTAATATGATACAGCATAGTAAGCCCCATTGGGAGCAGCAACCCTTCTGCTCAGCCTACTTACAGCAACTGACAGATACACTTAAACATACACAGGACAAACATTCTATGACATCGCAAGACTGGCTGAACAGCTGAGTACATGACACAAAGAAAGGACAGCATACAGAAGAAAGCAAGATACCACACTATGTGGCCATTAGCATATCGGGCGGATTGCCTCCGCCTGCCCGGTGGTGGCGATACACCCGCCAGATACTCCAATTTCACCCCCACCAAATTAGAATGGCGAGGGGCACCACAGTGGATTGAAGGACCGTTCGCCGCTTTTCTGCCGGTCGGATACCCGGCCGGGCAGAAAAGGCCCTCAATATGGTGGTGGTGCATCCATATGAGGATGTGTACTTTTAGAGGCCTTTCCATGGCAGAGACTCTGCCATGGAAAGGCATGCGGTGATCACTTTGGGGGCCTGTTGTGGGCCCCCGGTGGGGTGGAGGGCTGCACTTGGGGGCTACATGTTCTACCCCCCCTACATTGGCATACACAAGGTAGCAGGCACCGCGCCGTACCTGTCACGTTGTGCATGCCAATGCACAATATGCATTCGTGCATTGCTACTGGTGCTGCTGACATCACCACTCGCCGCAATGCATAATATGCAGGATGTGACTGCCAGGGTGGCGGGTGCATCCTAATTGCCATAGCAGGACCGCCGCACCTCTGGCGGTTGGACCCGTTTACCGTTACAGTGTCCGCCATCGTAATGGACCCCTCGTTATCTCATTTCCTTTTTAACACAGTTCAATTGTGTGTTGATGTTCCAAGTCATTACGACAGTTTTGCTCTCATTGATCTCATATCCTGAAATCTACCCAAACCATGATGCCAGCTCATACACTACCGATAATGCTGTGGTAAGCTCCGAGGTGGATACCACTAAGTCATCAGCATATAATCCTACTTTTTTTCTCCCAAGAGCGAAATTTAAAGGGGTGTATGCTGTCATGTTTTATTATCTTCTTTGCTAAAGGTTCGAGGTATAACTTGAAAAGAAGGAGAGACAATGGACACCCTTTCCTGGTCCCCAGATATATATTTAAAGATCTTGAGATGTTTCCATTTACTAATACTTTTGCAGTTGGGTTATTATACAATAGTTCTATTGCCCTACAAAAATTCTCCCCTACATTGGATAGCCTTAAAATGTTTGCAGGTAAAACCAGTTTACCCGATCAAAGGCGTTGCTCGTGTCAACTGTGATAGCTGCCAGTGGTATTTTATGCGTAGATGTTATGTCTATGGCTCCAATTAAATTGTAGGTTAGGTCTTTAATTTCCCTCCCCGCATAAAGCTCTGTTAATCTTCTTGTAGGAGCTCTCCCACTACCCCATTAAGCCTATCTACCAGTATTTTTGTAAAGATCTTATAATAAGAGTTTAGCAGCGAGATAGGCCTATAAGAGTCGCAGCAATTTGATTGTTTATCTGGCTTAAGTATCAAGGTAACAAAGGCTTGATTCCAATAGGGGGGGCTCTCCCTTCCATTTTCGAAAATGGAAGAAAACAGCCTAGCCATAACCGGGGCTAGATATTCCCCTAGCTTTTTATATATCTCAATAGGGAGGCCATCTGGGCCTGCTGCCTTTTTCAATTTTCCTGCTCTGATTGAGTTTCTGATTTAATCTTTCATTATTGGGATGTTAATTACTTCCATGTGGGTGTCAGAAAATGTACAGGGGACTTCTTGGCCCAGCCATTCTTCCACTTCCCCTCCCAATGTAGTCAGATCTTCCGAGTATACTTGCCCAAAATGGTTTAGTAGAGCTTCCTCTATCCCCTTCCTGGTCCTAGTAAGGCAGCCTATCTCTGTGTTTTAATTCTTTTAGAAAACATTTTGACTAGACATTTTTAACACGCAAGTAACTTCCCACATATTCTCCATAATTAAAATGGGCAAGTTTGCTTACTTTCCATCTTTCTTGTAATCTTCCTTCCACTACCCTTACGAGGTCCATTTTAAGAGCTTGGATAGAAATTTGCCACAACTAAGCATGGGCGGAAAATCCGTTTCGCTCGCGGATTTTGCGGATTTTCGGGAAATTCGCAATCCGCGAGATTCGCGAATCTCCCGCAAAATCCGCAAATCCGCGAGCAGCGGATTTTGCTCGCACTGCTCGCACTGTTCGCGTGAGTTCGCTGCTTCCCAGTACAACTTCGTGCCCCGCGAATAAGTGCTAAATTGCAGAAATACGATCTTAGCAAAACTGAAACTACTTACCAGGTTCAAAAGTTCAGGCTCATCATTAGTAGCCATTTCCTGTAGTGCTTCCTGAGGGGCCCCTCCAGAGTTCAGTTGCCAGTTGCAACTATTATGTGACCCTGCTCTGAACCTCAGAATAGTTACACATATGCCACAAAGGTCCTGAATTACAGCTAAGGGAGACAAGCAGGAGCCAGGCTGGAAGTTAAAATCCATTAATCAGCCCCTAATTCATTATTGTCAGTTGGGGCAGGGCAGGTGTTGTAACTAATTTTGCAACAATGAAAGCACTTAGCAAGTGCAAAAGATCACTAATCAGGGCGCACTAAGGAAGCAGGCGCCAGCTAAAAAAATATTCTGTGACACATTAATCAGCCCCAAATTAATTCAGGTCACTTGAGGCAGGGAAGGTGTGCTTTGCTTTGCCGAAAATAATGTACACTGGACAACCAGAGGGTGTGGTGATGAAACAGAGGGTGGCATGGGTGGGCCAGAGGGTGGCATGAGTAGTCAGAGAGTGGCAGTGGTGACAGAGAGTGGCAGTGATGAAGAAGAGTGTCCCAAACAGGCTGGACACGTAGAAACAACAAGTTTGCGAAACTTGCGACCCGACAGGTAAGTTCGCAATTTGCGAAAGTGTACAAAACCCTCGCGAACTGGCAGAAACCCGCGCAAACACAAAAAAAAAATCCGCAAATTCGCGAGAATTCGCGGATTTTGCGGATTGCGAGTTCGCAAATCCGCAAAATTCGCGAACGCGAGATTCGCAAAATCCGCCCATGCTTAGCCACAACCCATGTTCTGTTTCCTTTTCTTGCATCTGCTGTTCTAGGTGCCGGATCTTGTTTTCAATGTTGGCTACATGTGCCCTTCGCTGCTTATTGTTATAAGATTGGATGGATTTATTTTTCTCCTTAAAAAGGCCTTATAGGCATCCCAGACTATTCCTATTGGTGCGCTGTCTATATTGTTCTAAAAAAATCGTTGAGATTCCAGCCCAAGTTTTACTACCATATCTTTGTCGGACAATAAGGTGCGATCCATAGTCCATCTCCTTTGCACTTCAATATTTGGTGGGACCAAAACTAAAATTACGGCCGAATGACCTGGAATGTGGGATCCCACATGGCTGGCGTATTTAACCTGATCTTTTATGCTTTGATTGATTAAAAAAAATCTATTCTTGATTGGTGCCTGTATCTTTTGTTATTAAAAGTGAAGCTCTGTAGGGCACCATTCCTCTCTCTACAAATATCACACCAACCAAGTAGTTTCCTTATTGAATTTATTATCAGAGATCATGTTTTATTATGTACTGTGCCTCTACTTTTGATGGTCTAAGTAACAATATGTGTGCCAGGACTGATAGTTTTTTGAAAACTGAAACTTATTAGTGACCCCTATGAATGAAACATAAACGTCTGCTTAATCATTTGCATCATTTAATGATATAGCTTGAATTTTTCTTTTTTTGTAAATTTTTTAAAGAAATATTCTCTGTGCGAAAACACCTTATATAACAAATTCTATATACAAATATGTACACAATATACAAAACATTACAATTGAACAAATTACACTTACACCACATCCATACCTCTTACATACTTCACAAACATACTACACAATGGTCCCTAGGTGCACCGTAATGTAATCAAAAATTACACTTCAATAATGAAAACTGATTATGCTACAGCATTACCACCAATTTGAATATGGGTGTATATAATTTTCAGATTCCAAGACAGCTTCACCACATATGATCTCGGTTGTTGAGAAGACTTAAGGTAGGGGAGCTGTTAACCAGTCAGGCACTTAAAATGAAGTTATTAAGCAGTTTTCCACAAATTGTTTTTTTTTTGTTGTTTTTGTAGAGTCTTTCTGGTCCTGATGAGAACCCCACCAATTTGAGGGTTCGAAACGCGTCGACCTGGTCCCAGGTCACACGAATTAAGGAGTCATCATTGTTCCTTTAGTGGATTTACAGTTAAAAATAGAAAAATCACTATAAATGCTGTAGCATAATCAGTTTTCATTATTGAAGTGTAATTTTTGATTTCATTATGGTGCACCTAGGGACCATTGTGAAGTATGTAAGAGGTATGGATGTGGTGTAAGTGTAATTTGTTCAATTGTAATTTTTTGTATATTGTGTACATATTTGCATATAGAATTTGTTATATAAGGTGTTTTCGTACAGAGAATATTTCTTTCAAAAATTTACAAGAAAAGAAAAATTCAAGCTATATCATTAAATGATGCAAATGATTAAGCAGACGTTTATGTTTCATTCATAGGGTTCACTAATAAGTTTCAGTTTTCAAAAAACTATCAGTCCTGGCACACATATTGTTATTTAGAGTATTGTTGACTTAGCCTGACTGATTCCGAGTCAAGGCCCATTCCTGTTTTCTGGTCTACTTTTGATTGAACATTCTAGCTTACCATCTAGAACCACATTAATGTCCCCTGCCATTATAACAGGTTCAGAAAAAAAAACCTAAGAGTTGTAAGAGTAGATTTACGAACGGGGTAGGGTCATCCAAGTTGGGGCCATGATAACCGACCACAGTATAGGCTTAATTACAGCATCTTAACTTTACTATTGCCCATCTACCAGCCTCATCCACTCTACGCTCCTCTATTGTTATCTGGGGATTTCTTTTAACAAGGATTGGTACCCCTCTTATGGTGAGTTGATGGTCAGTGAATGCTTCCTTCTGTTTCCCCTTTCTAGAGTGAAATACCTCACTCATCTCTTTGCTGGTTATATACATCTCCTGAAGAATTATGATCTGGGTCGGAGGATCTTTTAAATATTTCAGGATCTTTTCTCTTCTATGTTTCATTCTGAGCACATTGACATTCCATGATCAAAATTCTATCTGTACCTTCTGGCTGGTAATCATTTTTTTTTGTCATTAAATTTGTTATCCTGTTAAGGCCTGAGTTCCAGCTTGTTCGATGAGCACACATTTTTTTGTGTATTTTTTCTCACTGCACCCCCACCCGTGCACTAAAACCTGCCCATGCCCCCACTCCACCTCCCTTGGAAACCCCTCCTCTTCCTTCTTCATGGCCTAGGCCTGAGAAGGCCCTCCAAAGGTAAGAGAATTATTATCAAATTTGAGAATTCATTCCACCCAGTCTGTCTACAATTTTAGGTGATTCTTTAGTTGAATCCAAAAAGAAAAGTCGGAAAAAAGAAAAAATGGCTGTGTCGGTCACACAACCCAAAGACAGAGCCAGAGGAGAAAGAGCCAGAGTGAGGGGAGAGTACATTTTACCTTCCCTATCCCAACCCTGTACCTGATAAGGATTTAAGGAATTCCTCGGCCTCCTCTATTCTATGAAAGTTCTACATCTTCTTGTTATGCATAACCCGCAGACTGGCAGGGAATCTTAACTGTGCCGTCGCACCCAGTTGTTTAAAGGGGTCAATCCGATTTCCAAACTCCCACTGCTTATTGTCCGTAATTTAGGAGGCATCAGACCTACTCACAAAGTTAATGCCATCTACTGTTAGAGTTTTCTTTTTTACAGTTTTTGTAAGGATGTCTTCCTTGATTTTATAGGTGTTAAAATGAATGAAAATGTTCCTTTGTTTTCTTTTGTTTGGGTTCAACCTGAAAGGATCTCTATGGGCTCTCTGTATGTCCTTAACCAAATCTTCTTCTGTAGAATTAGTGTGGACACCCAACTTGATCAATCTCGCCACAAATGCCTTTGTACCCTCCACCTCTGCCCCTTTTGGAATTTTTAGTACGCAAAGGTTACTTCTCTGATTGTTTTTTAACAACTCCAGCTTTTCCTTCAGTAACACCTAATTTCCCTTTAAGAGTGTGATCTCTTTCGTGTTTGCCGCTGACTGTCTTTCACTGAAATTTCCATCTGTGATGTCCTGATGGCAAGATCATCCCGCTTCTTTTCCAAACTGTCACAGGCCGTTCTGATCTCTCTTTGGTTTGGTTCCGATATTTCAAATCTATTCCTTGCTTCCATAGTGAACAGTTGATATCGATCTGTGACTGACTGGGACTGTTGTTGGGATTGTGGTTGAGGCTGATGTAGAGATTCCATCACCTCTGGTGAAATTTCCCCTCCCTCATACTCAGAAAATAGTAGTGAATTTTCACGAGGTATCAGCTCCTACTGAGAAGAATGGGACTCCATGACTCTGAAGGGGGGGAGAAATCCTTTCCACTTCTTGAGCTGACTTTAGTTCTTTTAGGACATCTATTTCTTGAGGCTTAGAGATATTTGCCAGCACCTGAAATCTATTTGGTGTTATGATATCTTAGCCTTTTACCTGCCTATTTCCTGAATTAGCTAAAACTGATTTTTTTAGCAACAGGGTCTTTGGTACTACCTTGAAAAAAGTCCTTAGTGAGGGTGTAATCTTTAGGTTTGCTACTTGTGTCTCCTCTTTTTTCCCTCTCAACTTCCTCCTTCTTGGGCTGTCCCACTCTCCTGTGGCTACACCAACCTGTTTTCAGGGACCAGCCACTGTCACTGCATCTGTCACTGTAGTATTCTTCCGGGTTTTTCTCTGCGTGCCCATCGAGTACCTTTTTGACACCAAACTTCTTAGTTGGTACCTCCCCTGATGAACACTTTTCTCTGATGTACCCTCCACCCTCTCTAACAGTAGAGATGCCACTGTGCTCAATTGATCAACTGGTTTTATACCAACAGAGCCTCTATTCTCTTTTTTTTTCTTTTGTGGAATCAACTGAACCCTTCCTTTATCATCAGTGCTGTAATTTTTATCCACTCTCCTTCTTGAACATCCTCTCCCCACACATTCCCCTCTGGCAGAGTTCTGACCTGTATTCTGTGCTGCCTGTTGTATAGTCTCTCTGACTTCAGGGTTATCCAGAGGTGTCTGCCCTGTATGTTGTGAGGGTCCCAAATGTATGCCTGCCCCTTGAAAACTCCCTTCACTTCCTTCACTCTATTTACGCAGGGAGCTACCCAAACTTGTTCTGCCTCTACCTGTGCTGCCCCAGATGGAGCGCATAGAACCCACGCCCTACGGCCCCTACTAAGCTCCCAAGCCACTCAAGACCAGCAGGTCAGGCAGCCCCGCGGACTCCACTAAGGTCTCTCCCCCACTCAGGGCTCCCAGACCGCCAGCCGGCCAAAACGTGAAGTAGCCTTCAGGAAGGAAAATCATGGGGTAAGTCCTGAAGCCTGTAGTTGGTTCTTGGAGGACTAAGTGCCTATTTCCATTTAAGTTAATCGCTAAACATTGATTGTACCTCCTCCCTTGCTGCGATATGTTGCTGGTTTCTGGGTTTAGCAATTTTTGCGAGTTAGCGGGACATCAAAAAGGCAATTTAATTTGCAATTAGTCTCCAAACTCGGGAGCCCCCCTGACCATGTCCTAACCATCTGCCATGTTTTTCACCGATGCAATCTCAGTCTTTATATTTTTGTATTATTTTTAATGATATCAGAATGAATGATATTTTTGTGCCAATATTTTTGTACTAACCATTATAAGGATAGGTAGATGAAATGCTTGCTATTGATATTTTTAACTCGATATTTGAGTAGTATGATGTTTGTTGTTCCAATAACCTGTTTGACATCCCAGTGAACAAACAACAAATGCAAACGCCTCACTAGACAGTTCTGTGATAAAACATCTTTCAACATGTTTATTGTCATCACATGTTCTGACCACTAATAAAATATGTTTCCACATACCTGACTGATTGTAATTGCGATTCTCATATTAACATGACTAGGGAATCTGGATTTCATTAAAAACACGGAGGCTGACATTATGCATTATTCCTTTAATGCAGTCCAAGCAGCCGCTTACATCAGAATATTAAAAGGTTCCAGAATAGAACAATAGCAACACATGAAAAGCATAAGCCATCAACAATCTGCCTCTTTTAAATGTGGAGGAAAATAGGTTCATGAAACTAGAAACATCAGAACGATTCTCTAGTCATGTTAATATGAGAATCGCAATTTCATTACAAGAACAGAGGTTACATTATGCATGTTGGTAGCTTTGTAAAACAACATCAGACATATGTTCAATAGGCTTGCAATAATTACGTGCAAAGGTGCTAGCATTTGACCAGTCAGCAGCTTTGAGAATGTTGTCCAACTTACCTCTAGACCAGAGAGATTTACTGGCAATAGCACCCCTCTAAGGGAGTGAGCTTGAAATTTCTTTAAGTCAATACCTGCTAAACTCATAACAGCCTTAACCCATCTAGCAATAGAGGTGGATATTATGCCTTTGTGGGGTTTAACAAAGTATATAAGTAATTGGTTAACATGCTGAAGGCAAAGAGCAAACATTCTGCGATCATACTCTCTCATGCAGTCCACAACGCAAAGTTTTGAATATCAATCAAAACGTGAGGAAAAAATTGAATCTCAAATTTCAGTTTTGACTCAGAACAGGTTATAAGATCTATTCGTAATCTCCAGGGCTTTGACATCAGAGACCCTTCTGCATGAGATTAGGCATAGTAGGGTAGCCAGCTTAATGGAAAGGTTTTTTTCTATTATGGAAAGTATTAACAGGCCAGTTATTGAAAAGATCAAGGATTAGTTTGACATCCCAAAGACTTTCATATTTAAGTTTAGGAGGTCTTCTTAAACTAATGCTTTACATCACTCTACAAACAATGACATTTTTATCTACCGTTTTACCATTGGCAAGGACATGACCAGCAGAAGTAGCCTATCTATAGCAATTGATAGTTCTATAGCTGAGGACTTTATCAAATTGTTTAACAAGAAAGTTAACTATGTCAACAAAAGGTGCTTCCCAGGAATCCAGGTTCCTTTCCAGGTACCAACGTACCCATATTCTCCGTATGTTGTTATATCTGTAGTGAGTGCCTGGGGCCCAAGACTCTCTGAGGAGAGTTGCAGCCGTCGCCGAAAGTCCAGAGATTTTATTGGATCTCCTCCAACTCTCCAGGCAAGAAGGGTTAAACTCCTGTTCTGAATTAGGGGGTGAACTCCTCCGTCTATGACTGCAAGAAGATTCTATAGGGTAGGAATTAAGAAGGGGGCGTTGCAAGCTAGTTCTAGAGTGGTGGGGAACCACGCTTGGGATGGCCAAAAGGGAGTTATTAGGACAAGGAAGCACTGATCCTGTCTCACTATCTAAAGAACTCTCTGAATCATGGCAAATCTAGGGAATGCATACACCTTAGCTCCTTTCCAAGACTGTAGTAAGGCGTTGACTGCTAGAGCACCCGGGTCAGGCAGCCAGCTGAAGTTGTTCTCCAGTTGAAATGTTAGTCTGCTCAAAAGTAAGTCTCTCTCTAGAGGCCCCCGGATCTTGTTTGAGGTACTGAATACGGAAACATTCAGGTTCCAATTGCTGTGATCTAACTGGAATCTTGAGTTCCAGTCTGCAGAGATGTTTGATTTCCCCGGAAGGTGTTCCGCTTTGAGAGCGATCTTGTGTTCCAGACAGAACATCCAAAGTTTCTTTGCTGGATTCAAGAGGTCCACAGATTTGGTGTCTCCCAGACGATTTATATAGACTACTGCTGACATGTTGTACATCTTTAGAATGACTGACCTCCCTCGGAGAGAGTGTTTGAAGCTCATGAGGGCGAAAAGCCCAGCTGTTAGTTCTAAATAATTTATGTGGTGAGATGATTCCTCGTGTAACCAGATACCACCAGTGTTCTCATTGAGAAGGCAAGCTCCCCAGCCATGAAGGCTTGCATCTGATTCTAAAACAAACTCTGGTTTTGAACCAAAGATTGCTTTTCCATTCCATGCGTCTAGGTTCTCAAGCCGCCAGGCTAGTTCTGATTTGGTTTCTTGATCCAGACAGATCCGATCTCCAAACCAGAGGCCTGATCTTAAGGCTCTCGCCTTACCCTTTTGAGGGCCCGATAGTTGAGGGGACCGGGAAAGATGGCTTGGATGGAGGAGGAGAGGAGACCCATCAGTGTGGCTAGCTCTCTCAGAGATAAGTCTTGCTGTTTCAGGACGTCTCTTATTTCCTTCCTGATTTTGCTTATCTTTTTGGAGGTAGTAAAAGGAGACATTTCAATGTGTCTACTGTGAAACCTAGGAACTCCAGAGATCTGGAAAGAGACAAAATTGATTTTTCTTTGTTTATGATGAATCCTAAACTTTCTATGAGATCCATCACAGTCTTCAGGTATTTGGCTAGTTGGGAAGGATCTTGAGACATTATAAGAATGTCGTCTTAAGTAAATGATTAAACAAATGCCCCTTATTCTTAGGGATGAGGCAACAGCTCTCATGACCTTGGTAAAGCACCAAGGGGAAGAGGAGAGTCTGAAGGGGAGAGCCTGAAATTGATAAAGGTGGTTTTTCCAGACAAATTGAAGAAAGGGTTGGTGGGATTTGGCCATAGGAATGGTGAAGTAAGCATCCTTTAGGTCTAGTTTGACTAGCCAGTCTCCCTCTAGAGGCAAATCCCTCAAGAGATGGATGCCCTCCATCTTGAAGTGTCTGTAAGCCAAATATTTGTTTAGTTCTCTTAAGTTTATGACAGGTCTCCAACCTTTGTCTTTCTTTTTTACAAGAAAGAGCGTGCTTATAAATCTTAAAGTTTCTAATGGGACCTCCATTATGGCTCCTTTCTGAAGCACATAGGAGATCTCCTCCTCTATTATTTTTGTTGATCTCGAGAGAGAGGCATGTCTCTCTGGAAAGAAGTTTGTAAAGGTATGTGAGTCAAATCTATCATAAACCCATTGACAGTGTTTAAAAACCAAGGATCTTGAGTGATCAATCTCCAATTGTGAAGGAAGTATTTAAGTCTGCCACCCACTTTTTTGGGGAAAGAAGGAGAAGGGAGAGGGGGGAGAGTTCTCACTTGCAGGGCTGTTTGAGATGAATGTTCCACAGGAACTAAATCCTCTGATGTGTTGGCCTCTAATTCTCTGGGGGTAGAATTGAGGCACGTTGTACTGCTGATACCCTCTTCCAAGACCGCTGGATCTTGGAAATGGCCATTAATTGAAGCAGCCGCAAGAGAGGCTCCGTCTTCTGGCCTGCCAAAAAAGGTTAAGCTTGAAAACTCTGCGCATATTTTGATGTACCTTGTCCAGGGCGGGGAAAGCGGAGATGTATTTTCCCAAGGATTTAATGAGGTCTTCTCCAAAGAGTAAACCTTTTGGGTTTTGCGAGGGTTCTTTATCCACCATGTCAGTTAGTTTTGGATTTATTTTAGTCAAAACAACTCTTTGCCTTTCTGCATTAATGCTAGCGTTGGCATTACCCAGTAGAATTAATGCTCTCAGGCTCTATCCCCTGATGAAATTGGTGCTGAGAGGGGTGTCATTGATGTGGCTGTCTTCTCCAGGATCTAGGAATCTGTCTAATGGTCCCAGTATGTCGAGAAGATGGTCTTGGCACCCTTTTAGGGATTTTTCCATCCCTTTTCTTGGATCACGTCCAAGTTTGAATAGGAATTTAATGAGTTCAGGGTCCAAATTGGGGGTATAGCAGCTTTTATCCTCAGTAGAAGTTCTAGAGCATTTAGCTCTAAGGATGTTACGAGTGGTCCTTTCTAAGAGGTTTCTTATCTATTTTTAAATGAATTTTGTGGCGTGGTCCTGAGGGAACTGCTCGGAAGTTCTTGGGTGTCTCAGATTTAATGGGGAAAACATTTCAACCCCTAAGGGATCAAGGATAATGTCCTTAGAGGATGATGGGAGTTCCTCTGATGGATTGTAAAATTCTGTATCATCTTCATCAAGATCAAGTACATACTCATCAGGTGTGTCTGAGGATTCCATGTCATTAGATATGTTATCTCCCATATTGTAAAGAGCATTATGATATTTTGTGATGCTAGGGCACCCAGATGTTTTGTGCCGCTAAGGACACCAAGATAAGTTGTGCCGCTAGGGATACCTTAGGAGTTCGAGGTGCGAGGATCTCATTAGAAGTTGAGGTGCTAAGACCTCCTTGAATTGATGAGGTGCTTGGACCTCCTATACTGCTCTCAATGTTTTTACTTTTCTTAAGTCTTTTACCCCTTAATTCAGTGATTTTGTTAGAGTAGGGGTTTGGAATTTCTGAGATTTCGTCCTCATCAGGGCATGACTTTTTAGAGGACATGATCTGACTTAAGGTCTCAAACATTCAGGACCTCAATTCCTTATGAAATATTTTTTGCAGGGCTTTGTTGTCTATGTTATGAGTAGGAGCAGAAGCCTTGTCTGAGTCAGAGTCGGAAGCGGTATATAGGAAATGTTAACTTGTAAAAAGTGGTAAAGCCCTTTAATGAAAGATAATTAGGGAGGATTTCCCTTATTAATAGTGACACGGTTTATAAATGAAGGAATGTCAAGAGAATTATTCCTCTCTTATTACAATTATTCTGTTTTGGAATGTTGCTAAGGACAGTTAAATGATGATTTCCTGCTAAAACCCCCATTTTTTAATGAACAAGTTTGTAAAACAATATCTACTTGTGGATGAAATCCGAAATAATAAAAGGTAGCGATGAAGAGCTGCGTTGAGTGTGCGGCCTGCATCTGTGGAAAGAGGTGAAAAATGGGAGTTAAACGAAGACATTAGGTAAGCTCATTATGGCATGAGTAAGTAGAACAAGGATGAAATTGAAGAATAATCGTTTACACAAAAAACTCAATATTAAGGTTCGATTAAACATCTAAAAATCTTTAAATATATTCAAACATTAGAAATAGTGCATAAGCTGAAAGAAAAGGCAGGTTAATCTGGTCAGTCACGCAAGAATGGGACTAGAGAAGGGGGTGTAGGGAGATCTCTGTAAATTGGAGATCGGTGTAGAGGTAGTAGGAAGGGGGGGGTGGGGTTAACCCACACCCAAGGGAACTTCAAAATAGAGATAAAAATGAATAATGGTAATGAAGGAAAATGAACTTATCAACTTGAAGCCGCATTTAAAAGAGGCAGATTGTTGATGACTCATGCCTTTCATGTGTTGCTATTGTTCTGTTCTGGAACCTTTTAATATTGTAATGTTCGCGGCTGCTTGGACTGCATTAAAGGAATAATGCATAATGTAGCCTCTGTTCTTGTAATGAAATTACCTGGTTGCCAAAAGTCCATACTGATCCTTCTTACAATAATTATAGAGCACAAGAAGTGCATTTAAGATGAAACAACAAAAAATTGATTTTAGTCTAAAATACCAGATTGAACAAGGGCATTCTGAGCAGGTGGTCATCCTATTTCTGTGGGTGTAACTCCTTCGCCAAAATAGCCACCAGATTATGGTCCTTAAGGTTGCATTTGCATACAGGATGAAAAATATGTCTAGTTTACAATATTAGGCAATGATTAGTAATGCTTTGGGAATGCATGGATATTCAATAAATCCACCTTTTTCTCAGCACAGTCAATATCTTCAAATTTACCAAACGTGTTGTTTTTCCCAGTGAATAAATGCCAGAAGGTAACAACATACAGTACTGTACCTAGTACTTTTTAGCATCACTTTCAAAGTGCATCTTGGAAAGAACAAATTATGAATTTGGGACGTGAAATGCAAAAGAGATTGAAATAGCAAACAGATTAAAGCAACTAAGCATCTCTCTGCATTTAAACCTGTCTCCATCAGCCTACGTAAAGAAGACGTTACCAACTGAACTATTGCAATGACTTTTGTAGTTAGTAAATTGAGCTTATATATACTACACTTAGCAATACATCAGCTACCCCAAGGCTGCGTTTGGATCTCAGGTTAATGATTGGTTATAATCTTCAAGAACCACCAGAGGGACTCAGGTCATGTCATGTCATGTCAAATATTCTTGTAGAGCACACTTAAGGCGCTTGCAGCAAAAAAACAGCATCAGACAGCAAACCGAAACCTGCCAGAAATTTTACTTAGGAAAAAGCCAGGGTTTAAGCTTTTTACGAAAGCATTTGCGGTCCACAATGGATAAGAGGTGTGATGGCAGTTTATTCCATAGCATGGGGGCAAGTTAAGAAAAAGAACGGCCACCGTTACGGGACATACGACCAAGGTATGATTTAGTACTGAACCTTAACGATCTTCTTGGTATGTACCATTGAAATTTTTTTGCTAGGTAATTAGGGCCGGTGTCATACCTTACCTTGTGTGTGAGACTTAAGATTTTAAAGTGGCTTCTTTGTCGCACTGGAAGCCAATGAAGAGATTTAAGATTTGGAACAGAAGGGGATCTAGGGGGAATATAAAGAACAAGTCTGGCCGCACTATTCTGAAGGGTCTGAAGCTTGGAAAGCAGATCTTCATTAAGTGCTGTGAACAGGGCATTACCATAATCAAGACGGCTGATGACTAGACCCTGTACCAAAGTTTTTTCCTTGCTTCAATAGTTAGCCATTTGAGGATTTTGCAGAGCTTTCGCATAATCCCATAGCAGACACCTAGAACATGGTAACATGAATTTTCAATGACAGAGGACAGTCGATGGTAATTCCAAGGTTGCCTACTGCAGACTTAGGAGAGGGACATGAGCCTAATTCCAAAGGCCACCAATCTTGAGCCCAGAATTCCTATGCTTTACCAAATAAAATAATCTCAGTTTTGCTGCCATTTAGTTGTAACTTATTTCTGCTCATACAGTTGTTTATATGGATAACACAACTCTTGAAACGGGAACGTGTGCTGACGTAATCAGAACCACAAGTGACAAGCAGTGTGGTATCGTCGGCATACGACACGGTTTCAAAACCATACGATCTGATGATACCGGCTAGAGGTGTTAGATACAAATTAAACAGCAAAGGGCTGAGAATAGAGCCCTGTGGGACTCCAACAGTGACTGGACGACTGCATGAGACTAATGAGTCTACAAGAACGGTGGTAAAGCGGTCCGTCAGATAACTCTCAAACCAGTCCAAGGCCTTCCCTCTAACACCCACCTCCCACAGTAGATGTTTTAAAATACTGTGGGAGATGGTATTGAAGGCTGCAGACGAGTCAAGGAGAACCAGAAATGCTGATTCCCCCTGTCCAATGTGAGCCTGATGTTGTCAATAATCTCAATGACTTCAGTCTCCGTACCATGGGCAGCCCGGAAGCAGATTGTGAGGAGTCCAGGAGACCGTGGTTCTCTAGGTAGGCAGTGAGTTTCCACATACCTGACTGATTGTAATTGCGATTCTCATATTAACATGACTAGGGAATCTGGATTTCATTAAAAACACGGAGGCTGACATTATGCATTATTCCTTTAATGCAGTCCAAGCAGCCGCTTACATCAGAATATTAAAAGGTTCCAGAATAGAACAATAGCAACACATGAAAAGCATAAGCCATCAACAATCTGCCTCTTTTAAATGTGGAGGAAAATAGGTTCATGAAACTAGAAACATCAGAACGATTCTCTAGTCATGTTAATATGAGAATCGCAATTTCATTACAAGAACAGAGGTTACATTATGCATGTTGGTAGCTTTGTAAAACAACATCAGACATATGTTCAATAGGCTTGCAATAATTACGTGCAAAGGTGCTAGCATTTGACCAGTCAGCAGCTTTGAGAATGTTGTCCAACTTACCTCTAGACCAGAGAGATTTACTGGCAATAGCACCCCTCTAAGGGAGTGAGCTTGAAATTTCTTTAAGTCAATACCTGCTAAACTCATAACAGCCTTAACCCATCTAGCAATTGAGGTGGATATTATGCCTTTGTGGGGTTTAACAAAGTATATAAGTAATTGGTTAACATGCTGAAGGCAAAGAGCAAACATTCTGCGATCATACTCTCTCATGCAGTCCACAACGCAAAGTTTTGAATATCAATCAAAACGTGAGGAAAAAATTGAATCTCAAATTTCAGTTTTGACTCAGAACAGGTTATAAGATCTATTCGTAATCTCCAGGGCTTTGACATCAGAGACCCTTCTGCATGAGATTAGGCATAGTAGGGTAGCCAGCTTAATGGAAAGGTTTTTTTCTATTATGGAAAGTATTAACAGGCCAGTTATTGAAAAGATCAAGGATTAGTTTGACATCCCAAAGACTTTCATATTTAAGTTTAGGAGGTCTTCTTAAACTAATGCTTTACATCACTCTACAAACAATGACATTTTTATCTACCGTTTTACCATTGGCAAGGACATGACCAGCAGAAGTAGCCTATCTATAGCAATTGATAGTTCTATAGCTGAGGACTTTATCAAATTGTTTAACAAGAAAGTTAACTATGTCAACAAAAGGTGCTTCCCAGGAATCCAGGTTCCTTTCCAGGTACCAACGTACCCATATTCTCCGTATGTTGTTATATCTGTAGTGAGTGCCTGGGGCCCAAGACTCTCTGAGGAGAGTTGCAGCCGTCGCCGAAAGTCCAGAGATTTTATTGGATCTCCTCCAACTCTCCAGGCAAGAAGGGTTAAACTCCTGTTCTGAATTAGGGGGTGAACTCCTCCGTCTATGACTGCAAGAAGATTCTATAGGGTAGGAATTAAGAAGGGGGCGTTGCAAGCTAGTTCTAGAGTGGTGGGGAACCACGCTTGGGATGGCCAAAAGGGAGTTATTAGGACAAGGAAGCACTGATCCTGTCTCACTATCTAAAGAACTCTCTGAATCATGGCAAATCTAGGGAATGCATACACCTTAGCTCCTTTCCAAGACTGTAGTAAGGCGTTGACTGCTAGAGCACCCGGGTCAGGCAGCCAGCTGAAGTTGTTCTCCAGTTGAAATGTTAGTCTGCTCAAAAGTAAGTCTCTCTCTAGAGGCCCCCGGATCTTGTTTGAGGTACTGAATACGGAAACATTCAGGTTCCAATTGCTGTGATCTAACTGGAATCTTGAGTTCCAGTCTGCAGTGATGTTTGATTTCCCCGGAAGGTGTTCCGCTTTGAGAGCGATCTTGTGTTCCAGACAGAACATCCAAAGTTTCTTTGCTGGATTCAAGAGATCCACAGATTTGGTGTTTCCCAGACGATTTATATAGGCTACTGCTGACATGTTGTACATCTTTAGAATGACTGACCTCCCTCGGAGAGAGTGTTTGAAGCTCATGAGGGCGAAAAGCCCAGCTGTTAGTTCTAAATAATTTATGTGGTGAGATTATTCCTCGTGTAACCAGATACCACCAGTGTTCTCATTGAGAAGGCAAGCTCCCCAGCCATGAAGGCTTGCATCTGATTCTAAAACAAACTCTGGTTTTGAACCAAAGATTGCTTTTCCATTCCATGCGTCTAGGTTCTCAAGCCGCCAGGCTAGTTCTGATTTGGTTTCTTGATCCAGACAGATCCGATCTCCAAACCAGAGGCCTGATCTTAAGGCTCTCGCCTTACCCTTTTGAGGGCCCGATAGTTGAGGGGACCGGGAAAGATGGCTTGGATGGAGGAGGAGAGGAGACCCATCAGTGTGGCTAGCTCTCTCAGAGATAAGTCTTGCTGTTTCAGGACGTCTCTTATTTCCTTCCTGATTTTGCTTATCTTTTTGGAGGTAGTAAAAGGAGACATTTCAATGTGTCTACTGTGAAACCTAGGAA
This sequence comes from Lissotriton vulgaris, assembly GCF_964263255.1. Taxonomy (NCBI): domain Eukaryota; kingdom Metazoa; phylum Chordata; class Amphibia; order Caudata; family Salamandridae; genus Lissotriton; species Lissotriton vulgaris. The sequence continues at coordinate 873,218,430 of NC_141695.1, read as the reverse complement.
CTCCAGAGATCTGGAAAGAGACAAAATTGATTTTTCTTTGTTTATGATGAATCCTAAACTTTCTATGAGATCCATCACAGTCTTCAGGTATTTGGCTAGTTGGGAAGGATCTTGAGACATTATAAGAATGTCGTCTTAAGTAAATGATTAAACAAATGCCCCTTATTCTTAGGGATGAGGCAACAGCTCTCATGACCTTGGTAAAGCACCAAGGGGAAGAGGAGAGTCCGAAGGGGAGAGCCTGAAATTGATAAAGGTGGTTTTTCCAGACAAATTGAAGAAAGGGTTGGTGGGATTTGGCCATAGGAATGGTGAAGTAAGCATCCTTTAGGTCTAGTTTGACTAGCCAGTCTCCCTCTAGAGGCAAATCCCTCAAGAGATGGATGCCCTCCATCTTGAAGTGTCTGTAAGCCAAATATTTGTTTAGTTCTCTTAAGTTTATGACAGGTCTCCAACCTTTGTCTTTCTTTTTTACAAGAAAGAGCGTGCTTATAAATCTTAAAGTTTCTAATGGGACCTCCATTATGGCTCCTTTCTGAAGCACATAGGAGATCTCCTCCTCTATTATTTTTGTTGATCTCGAGAGAGAGGCATGTCTCTCTGGAAAGAAGTTTGTAAAGGTATGTGAGTCAAATCTATCATAAACCCATTGACAGTGTTTAAAAACCAAGGATCTTGAGTGATCAATCTCCAATTGTGAAGGAAGTATTTAAGTCTGCCACCCACTTTTTTGGGGAAAGAAGGAGAAGGGAGAGGGGGGAGAGTTCTCACTTGCAGGGTTGTTTGAGATGAATGTTCCACAGGAACTAAATCCTCTGATGTGTTGGCCTCTAATTCTCTGGGGGTAGAATTGAGGCACGTTGTACTGCTGATACCCTCTTCCAAGACCGCTGGATCTTGGAAATGGCCATTAATTGAAGCAGCCGCAAGAGAGGCTCCGTCTTCTGGCCTGCCAAAAAAGGTTAAGCTTGAAAACTCTGCGCA